>NC_133211.1:9811210-9828710 GCF_958299795.1 Porites lutea
GGTAAAGGGGCACCCAACGAGAATATAGTTCAAAACCACTTAAACATAGCATTGTTGAACGTACTTTAGTATTTAAACGGTAGATATAGGCATATTTTTATCCCCTAAAAATTTTTCATCTGTTCGGATTTTCTAGCTGAAAGTTTAGTGATCCGAAAATTATAGGGATCAAAGCTTACCTTTTCGAAAATTTCAGCCAGAAAAAGGGCTTCCGAAAATTCTAGGTGACCTTTTTAGGGTAAAAATCCGTTAAAAATGGGCAATTATACCATTTTTGGGGGGTTCGAAAATCCGAGGAGAGGCAGGCAAGCAAGAAATTTAACAACAAATGTTCCGAAAATTCTAGATCTCAAATCGTCTTCCGAACAGATATTTTCCAAAAATTGTCGTTGGGTGCCCCTGATGGTAGACATGTTTAGTGAAGAAATAAACGCAAAGAAGATCGTCGATGATCTTCTTTGCGTCTATTTATGTGAATATCTTTCACCTTTATGATAACCATATTTGGTAGACTGTGGATTGCCGCTTCTCTGGAATTTGAAAGGGACTGAGGCATAAAATTTCTGTGCCGATCCCTGTTCAATGAGAGCCATTTTGTGAGGTCATGATTTTGGATTTTAGTGGTAGGAGCTCAATTTTGTCCTTGCTTTAAATTTAATTTTTCGTTGTCCTAAACTCATTATCTAACATTACCATACCCTAAAACAAACAGTTAGCTAGAATGACAGTTAAACCAACGATTACTTAGAATTAAACCAACAACATCTACAGGGAAACATGATCGAGTAACTGTTATAAGGAGGTGTCTGTTGGCGGAATTTGAATACCAGAAACGCTTGTCTCGCAGAACCTCGAAAAGCAAGCAGGTTATGGGCTCCTGACACAAGTTTGCCAGGACTAGACTGAGGAACCAAAAGCGTAACGGGCACCAGAAATATCACCAGGCAACAAGTACCCAAGTACTTGAGAAGGTTGTTAGTATACTAGACCCACCGTTTGAAAGAGAATTTGGAACGCAAGCTTCCAAAACATCTTTAGTCACAATTTTGTTGCTAGAGAACTCGGATTCAACAGTCATGTGTGAAGGCATCTCGAGATTCTACTGCGTTAAACAATCCACGCGCATCACCAATTTACAGTTTGGCATGTTCAGTGCATTTTGTGACTCAGCTTCTGACGTTTATATTGTATTCAGATGATTGCAAAGTTGGAAAGAAAAGGAAAACCGGGGAAAGTGACTGTATGGTTTCAGCGGAACCTTCTGAGAAGAAAACTAAAACCCAAGGAAAAGATAAGGTGATTTATGATGTAACTAACTATTATTTTAGGTAGGGTAGGGCTAAGTGGTTAATTCCCACAGGGAATAAAGACATACACAGAAGTAGAGCTAAAGCGATTAAAAAATATAAAGTCAATAAAAACGGTCAACCTCAGCTTTGAATTTAGCAATGTTTGGCTGGTCCAGTGTGACAGCAGGGTGAGTATTCCATAGATTGACAGTGGAGGCGAAAAATGTTCCCATATAGTAGTTGGTATTTCAGGCGATACTTCTGTGGGAGGAAATTTCTAGTGTTCTTACATGGCATGGCGATTTCTCGTGGAATTTCTGTAATACCCAGGGGAAATTGGAAACAATAATTATGCAATTTGTTTTTTTTTTTTGGGGGGGGGGGCAGGGGGTAAGCCAGGTATATTATGGTCTATGTGAAAATGATGAATCGTGTGAACACCTATCCGATATGTGACTCTCCACTCTGGAGATCGGCGCAGCGTGGCTTCACTTCGTTACAGAAATCGCGCCAAAATCACCGTTCTTATGTGTGAACGGATGCCCTGTCCGGTGTGGTCTTCGTGCCAACACAAAACTTGCTATCCAATATGGTTTGAACATAGCGTCGGACGGGAGTTGCAAGGGCTTGTTTGTTACTAGAGGCTCTTCAAGTATCGTTCGTGAAATTGAGGATTATGTTTTGTTTGTTTTCTTATATAAGGTCGGCAAGCCAGGATGTAGTTCAGCCAACCTGGTGGACCCTAACTCGCAGGTTCTTAATGTTACCAATCATCTTAATTGTAATAGCTTATAACAGAGAAAATCTGTACATCAATTGCTGGGGTTGGTATCATCATGCACTGATGTTGGTGTGACTATTTAACAAGCACGAAGCGTCCGCCATATTGCTTTTGATATGTTCGCTTGAGGTCTGGGTCAAAGTGAGCTATGATTGGTCCACGGCCTTGTGCTTATGCTTGTGCTTATGTCGACCCCGTTTTTACTAGTCAAAGCTACGACATAAGCATAAGCACAAGCACAAGCACAAGCACAAGCACAAGAAGAACGAACTTGTCCGTTTTTCTTGTGCTTATGTTCAAGCTTATGGAAAAGTTTAGAAGTAATTAAAAGGGAAAAGGAAGTATTTCACAGCACAACCCGCAGTTAGCTTAAGCTGATTGAGGCGGGAGGTGAAGTGGACTAGAAGAAAAGAAAAAGATGAAACTGAGAAACTAGTCGTAGTAATATTACAAAGACAACAAAATTTGATACCCTGCACGGCCTAAATTATAACTGAGCTAAGAATTGTTAAACTTAATTAAATACCTTACATCTTATAACAGTCCAGTTTATAGTAAAATAATTTGGTACCTCTTGGGAAAGTTAATATAGGACTTACAGTATATAATAAGGAAATTACTTTACTATTTCGAGCTTTGCCACGTTTATGTGATTATTTACTATGCAGGGTGACCAAATTTTAATTGTCCTAGAAAAAAGAGGCCAAGCTTTACAATATTAAAATTAGATTTAGTAATTTTTTTTTGAATAATTATCTATTGTAATAGCAGTTGTTATACTTTAGTTTGTCAGGGACTGACTATTTAAGAGATTGTTTCATGGTCTCTGTAACATCACGAGTTGTCTACAGTTGAAATAATTTTTATTTATAGAATAAAAAAAACTTTATCTTTTTATATCAAATATTGATAAATGTGAAATAGATATTAATTATAATAATCTGTAATCAAGTTTACTTAATGTTCAAACAGCTTTTTTCTGGCATCCTTGATCAAGGGTGCACGTAACGCATTGCTCTTCAAATCAACGCCAGCCTTGATTTGAATTTGATAAAAATGTACCTTAGAGTGGTTTTCGTTTGAGTGTCGTAAAACCAAAACCAAAGTAATTACTCTGGCCAATCACATAGGACACAGACAATACATTGAACCAATCAAAACTCGAAGTAATTACATGTAGCTGACGCGAAGCGCGGGAAAATGCATGCGAGCGCGTCACAATTGGCTCTGGTTTTACTTCTGATTGGATGAAAAGGTGGCGCGAATCTTTTAAGCCAATCGCATCGTGTAGAAAGTGCAAAACCAATTACTTTTCGACACTCAAATGAAAACCGCTCTAACAGCAAATATATTCAAATCCATTGTCAAGTTTTTCCATCCACCGCTGAACCATCTCTTTTATCGCCGATATGTTTTTAGACTGTTCACAGTTTTTCTGTACGATCGTAATAATCGCGTTTCACGTGCGCCATAAAACTTAGCATGCACCAGCTGTAATTTTTTAAATTCTTCCTTGACTATGATCGCCTTAAGTCTGGTACTATAACGGCCCTTACCCTGATATGAGTACAGGAAGTCATTAACATCGTCCACGACAGGATGAGATAATACTCCTTTTCACATCACCTGAATAAGGCGTAGCCAAAACAGACTTCCCACCGTATTGCGGATCTGTTTTCACCATCTTGGTGGGCGCTTAAATCTCCACCCCAGTGACAGGGTAAAACCAGACTAAGTGGGACCACCTGCCTTAAAATATAAGCCTCTTTTGCAGATAAAGGCCGAGGTCTTCTCTGATAAATGTCATATATAACTGTCCCTCAGTGTGTTATCACTCACTGATTCTACTGAGTCAGGGTTTTCACATAAGTGAAAGAAGCCCTGACCTCCAAGAACATAAGTTCGATAAACATAAGCCCATTAAGGCCCGGTTCAGACGCCGAACTTTTCATGAGCCGAACCTTATTCGAACTAAGGCCGACCCAAACTATTTAGACCGCTTGACTTGATTTAGACGCCGCTCTTAATTCCAGCCGAAGTAAATTCAAAAGGAGAAAAATGCTCGTTTTGGTCAAACTGCTTGCAAAATACGTTATTATAATTTATGCGTTAGGTTCGGTACATGAAGCATTCCTAATTGATTCAGACGCCGAACTTTTCATGTACTTAATTCAATGTGTTATGAAAAGTACGGCGTCTGAACCGGGCCTAAGACTGAAAATCGGACGCTTTTACCAGAGGCCGGGCATTACGAAACGCAATTCTAAAACTTAGTAAACAACAATAGCAAGCAGCTTCCTTTTTTTTTCTATTAGCTAGAGATATAAAGCAGGCTTCATCTTTTCTTCTTCCTTTTTATCAGGAACATTTTTGACTTACAGTTAAAAACTGCCCGCTACTAAAACCTGAAACTCCACCACTGGCGCGGCCTCATAAATAGCGAACTGTAGACATACTTAGGTTTCCTGACTCTATGGAAACTTTTCAGCAGCTGCCGTTGTCAGCCCAATTAAGTAGAATGTGACCAGGACTGAACCTTCGTGGAGGGAAACCCCAAGGTCACCTGTAACCACCCTCTGAAAAAATTCAGTTACTTCGTGAAATAAAATTTTGTTTGGCAAGTCCGTAAGTAGGCAATACAAGTGTGAACTACGGATTATTATAAGCCAACATTAACACTTCCTTCTCACTTAGGGCAAAATGTTGGTTAGGGGAGGGGTAGGTGGGCAGTTTCCCAGAAACGTATAATAAACTCAAGCAATAAAAGAAGCTTCAAACAACCAAGAGAGAAACCCCCTTTTGTTAACGCAAACCTCCAGACAACTTGGTAATTTACAACAAAACGCTTCCAATAAGGGAGAGTGGCCTCCAATGCTTTGATCGATGGAAAGTGTTTATTACTGATTTTCACACAATATGTTTTGTGAGTGCTTTACGGGCGAATAAACGTAGCCACTAGCTGTAAAATCAACGAGAAATTCAAGCAAGTGCGCATCAAGACTGCTGGAGCGCTCTCAGACTCTCTGCCTCTAAATCTGAATTCTCACTTTCTCAGTAGCCACATTTTACCACCAAGACGGCTAAGAAACAAGCGGACGAACAATTATCCCGGAACAGTTATCCATTTTTTTTTCTGGTTTTCTTGTGCTTACACTCGGGTCCGTTGAAGTGTTCACTTGACACGACACTCTTGTTCTGTCGCTTGTGTTTGAATTATGCTCTTTTTCCTTTTTAAAAAGGCTTGTTCGATTCGAGACACCAGACAATCGTGACGATGAGTGGTCCACTTTTGTTAATTCCCCTAGTACCTCTCTACCCGCACATACCGACTGCAGTCACGTTTGAGTCCCACATTCGCTCATCCATAGAAACACGTTTAGTTCTGTCTTCTGTTCGTCGTTTTATCGTATTTGTGGTTGCTATTGCCGGATGCCCGCCTTGTCATATAAGACACTGAGTAAGATGCTTATAGAACAAGGTAGCAGAAGAGAAAGAGACGAAATCCTATTCAGTTTAGGCCAGGCCAAACGATCAAAGAAGTGCAGCACATGTTATAACTCCCTTCGATTTCTGACTAGATTGGTTTCAAAAATATGTCTTTCATGTCCAGTTTTTGCGATCGGTGATCGAAATATTATCCTCTCTAATTCTCCCATAAACACTTGAACCTTTTGATAGGACAAACACCCTTTTTGTTCCTTCGTCGTAGTCAACCGCTCTTAAGTAAATTATGATCGTTAAGTTTGTTCCCTTAATTTAATGACCGGAATTACTTTAACGCTTACAGGTCACGAAAGGAACACGCATTATATTAGCTCCGACTAGACTGTCCACAGTTCCTATAAAACTGCGATAATGGACACCAATACGACCAATACAACTCGGTCTTTTCATTTTGGATCGAATGCTAAATTTTGATATGCAGAATACACTTTAAGACATCCTTGTCAGCAGCTTCAAATTGAAAGTACACAAATTTACAGTACTTGTGGTATAATGGGAATATTTGATAATTAATAGCCGTCTGCTATATTTGTACCTTATATGAGGATCTTTCTGGAGAAGCTCAAGTGAGCTTGCTAACATCCCAAAATGTTGTAATACCCAGATATTTAGCAGATATGTGTGAATTATTGTAATCTGATTGTTATGGAAAATTACAAAGATTGAAATAAAAAAATCCATTGAAACCGTAAAAAATAGTCATAAATAACATTCAACTGGTTGCTAGGGACCTTAAGTGGAAGACGCATAAACGGATGCATTAAAGAGAAGGATTCATGTCAGTTTTGTTATGAAATACGCGAACGTAAGTGAATTATTATTGGATCAGGAACGGATAAGTATATAACATATCTAATCTTCCCTTTCATACCCAAGCTCAAAAAGTATCGGTCAGAGGTGAAAATGTAAGTCAAACCAAGTTTTTTGGCGATATTTTTCCAGCACGAAATAAATTTTGTCCGGTCCTTCTGTGACAATATCATGGCTTAAAAACAACTCTGTATGACGTAAGGTTTGTTTTGGCTCTCGCAAAGGAAACAGTGATTACGAGAGACTCGTTACTTTTTTGCAATATATTTCGTGACCCTGTTTTGTCCCACGCTATACCGGTGCTTTTTTAAAGCTTAACTCTTCAACCCCGCGGTTAATGCGGTTTCACGATATGAAACCGGCAACAGCAAGTGTTTTTCATTCTGTCAAACTATCTTGAATTTCGTGTTTAAATTATTTGAAAGTTTGTAAAGCACTTAAAACGCAAGTTTGGCTTGCCTATTGGTTCAGTTAACGTCACCTAGACTCCACCTAGTTAAATGTCCAATGCATTAATTTCATTATTTGTTTTTTAAGACTATTAAGGAAGCAATTGAAAGTTTTTTTGTCAAGTTAAAGGTATTTTGTTTCAATATTTTTTTATTAACTTTGTCTGCATAGCTTGAATAGATTTCCTTAAAAATTATACGTTGTAATTCACATTACATAAATCTTCTTGCGGATTTCTTGGGTATTAGCGAGGTTTTTGCATGTTTTGTTAAATTCCCAAATTGTTTATGCAACCTTCGAAAGGAGCTTTCAGAAGGTCAAAAAATTTTTGAAGCTAGAGAACTATTACTTTGGTTTCATGATCTATAACCGATAGTTTTAGTTAGGTTAATGTAAACGGTTTTATGTCCAATTACCCCGACCTCTATCTGCTTATTTTTCTACTGTGTTCACTTGCCACCCTAGTCGGGGGAACTTAAATTTAAAGAAAAAACATCTTTACAATGCTTCGACATCCGTCAAATTTACTGTGTCACTTAAGTGGATTTAAAAAAAAAGGGAATATGTATTGAGAAAAAAACTAAACTGCACGTTTGTGATCACGACGTATCGGACACGAATTTCCTGTTTATATAACCATGCTTTCTTACGTAATCCACATCCGATTTGACATTTTAAGTTTCTAAATTTTTTTAAACTTATTTTTTTGTTTAGCTACCAGCTATACTTTTCGAGACAGAATAGATATTTGATGCTACACTTGAAAAAGATCTGGGAATTGAAAGATACTGTACGTAAGCCCTATTTTGGCGTTCTGCTGGATGAATGAGCCTAGAGGTCAACATGTCTTGAAAAGCTTTACCAAAAATCACGTTCACCCAAGCGCAGTAACATTGTAAAAGAATTCAGTAGCATTACTGACGAATAGGTAACAAACCTTTCGACTTCATTGCGACTGCAACGTGTATTAACCTAAATAATAGCCTAAGGTTCCTTGTTTCTCTCACGAAATTCATTTTGATAGCCCAGTATTTTTCATGTCAATCTTATCTACCATAGAAACTGGTTTTCAGAAGAGCCACACGAGCCTAACAGTAAAATATTAGTACCGAGTTGTACTAATGTATTTCCACCGCTTATTGCCACAAGCGGTTGATAACTGTCTTATCAACCTACGATCACAGTTAGCTATCATATTCGGAAAACGACGAGTTGCATTTTTCACTCTTATGAAATGTAACGGTAAACTTACTTATTTTCCATTGTCTGCATTGATTTATGTGTTAAAAATTTTATTTAATGTGAAACAAAAATCTCCCGGAAGTATTCTTCAGGCGTAATAAGTTTGAAGATGGTTTTTAAAACTTAATAAATATTACTAATTCGGCATCCTTTCCAGCGTAGGTCCACATAGATGAAGCTGGGGTAAGGGGAACGAGCAAAGGTGAATGATTTGATTGGAGTATTAAATTGAACATTTTACAACTTTGACTTGCTAAAAGTTGATATTGCACTTTCGACTCCTAATACAGTATAGAGCGGAAACAGAAGGGTAATACTGATGTCGGCAAAAAAAAGTTTTATTACTATACTTGGACCAAATAATTATGATAAACGTTCTTGTGATAATTGATCGGACGCGATTAGCAGATCTTATCGATCCCGCCACGTGGCTCAGTCAGTGTCAAGAAAATTGTGCGTCCATTGTTATACACTGTTCTCATGTTCACTCGATAGTCAAACGTTTAAATACACAAGAACATTATAATAATATGACAGTTTATTAACTTATTAAATACACGATAAGAACGATAAAAACCAAAAAAGCACTTCTCACTTTCTTAATTATCTTGTAATGGACTGTCAATAGCTCAATGTTTCTCTTTTTATTACAGAATAGACCTTAATGTTTTTAATTATTTCTCCTTTCGGTATGAAAAATACAAAATATACAGCCTTGAAAATGATGTGGATGAGTGTCGACTGTGTTTGCGCACTGCAATACTCTGCTAATAGTCAATTTTTTCATGTTTATAAATGTTCAAATCATCTTGCAAACTGTGGAATCCCATCACGAATGCGGTCAATAGGAGCTCCATATTGAATCAACAGAGCTGCAGCGTCAAAATTTCCCGCCATAACAGCCACCTCCAGTGGCGTGAATCCATCAGGAGTCTCGTTGGTTAACTGAAGTCCAAGTTCGATGAGACTCTCAGCGCATTTTGTGAGTCCTCGAGCGGCTGCCTCGTGCAATGGAAATAGTCCCATTTTCGGTAGCGCCTCTAATGAGAGCTTTCCTTGTTTAATATCGTCAACAATGTCCTCTAAATCAATGTATATATCTTCAACCACCATACCATATCGTCGGTTTTGTTCTTTTCCGTTATTCTTTGTTTGTTCTCTCCGCTTTTCTCCCTGTTCACGATTTGCGTTTTTTCTTTCCAGTTTATCTTGCTTTAGAGCCAAATTATTACCGGTATCACTGGTCATTTCTTTCCTTATATTTCGTCTTCGCCGTCTTTTAACATGTTCCTGGCAAGCTACTTCTCCTTCTTGCTTCATTTTAGTTTCCTTCTTGCTGCCTACGGTCAATGCTGCGTCCGTGATGTCTTGGTTAATCTGACTCATATTTGAGGAAATCTTCACTTATTAAAGCTCCGTATCTTGATTAATGCTGATTAATATAAACAATGTGGTCTTTTTTTAGAGTAAAGGAGCTTAGCTGTCAGCTTATTAATAACGTGATCTAATTTAAAGTCTTGTTTGCATAGTTTCAAAAAAAACAATGACACCCATTTCCCTTGCACGCAATTTTATTTACGTGACTAGAAGTCGGAAAGTTTGAGATTTAATATTACCCCGAAATAAATATTGTCTCAAGCGGAAACTGGTCCCATCACAGAGGTTAGCATTTTGAGGATTCTACGGAGCTTGTCACGAACATCGCTTCGTACGTAGGTTGCCGGATATCACTTTTTATGATTATAAAGGGAAAATTTTCTCTTCTATATCTTTCCTCGCATTATCAATTTCAATCGTTTTTAAAAGAAACTATCTCGTGCAATTGTAAATAAGTGACGTTTAACACGTACACCGCAGCATGAAGTGACCACAAACAGAAAGGAGATATGGACAAAACATGAAAACAGTACCAAAATATTCTTGCCTTGTTGAGACATACTATGTGACTGAACGTGAAATGAAACTATTCAAGGCTTTCTTTCACACTTGGTGTCTCGGATAAACTGTTATTAATGAATAAAATTTTATTCACTTTCCTTTCCGTCGATTCACTTGCTACTATCCCTTTGGTGTTGCAGGTGCTGCTGCTGGTCGCTGCTTTTATAAGAGGAAAAGTACTTCCTCATAATTTTAACAACTTTATGAAAAGTCAAGTCCAATTTCATTGCCTTTCTGAAAAGCTAAAGGAAGAAGGCTACAACTACCGACCGTCCTCCAAAGTTTTTCCCACAAAGAACTGACTGACTTGTTTCAGTCCCAGTAATATAATGGCGAGTTTAATAACTTCGATGATGTGGTTATTAACTGTTTTACCATAACTTAAGTTCCTTTGGCAGAGAAATAATGTTTGACTTGCTTTTATGGCTGTAGATCAACGGATAAGGCATGTGCCAATATTGATGTCATATCACCGATAACAGGTCGGTATCAAATTGGGACAGCTTGTCTCTTTTCACGAAGAGAAAAGAGGATAGTGCTTTAAGAACTGATTCATATCAAAAATTGCTTGATTTTTTTTCAACTTAGGAATGCTTCTAACGCAAAACGTGTCACGTGACGTAGTTCAAGTTTAATCTCACCAAATCGGCTTATTGTTGCATTCAGTTGTTAGCGATTAATTGCACCCGTATTTACGTTCCAGTGAGCTACATACAATTCATGCACGAAACCATTCACACTGAAATAGAAGTAAAACGTCGCTGATTGGCTAGTTTATAAACTGAGGGCGTAGTTGGAAACTGTGAAGCATTTTCCACCCTTTCTCAATCGGAAGGAAGACTGCGAAGCGACTTATGTACAATACAGCTGGCCTTGTTGACTCGAAATTTGTACACAAGTGTTTACGAAAGAAGCGGAAAGTTTGAAGTTACATTTGAAATATAATCACTATTTACTAATAAGAAGAGAAAATTATTTGGGATTTATAGTCTTATCCGATTCCAAATTTATTAAAGTTTCATATTAACCTAAGAAACCACAACAGGAAAAAGTTGATTAATAAACACGAGACGGAAGGAATGATGTGTCTGTAGAAGAATTCAAGCGATGATGACATCGTTTTCGTTTGTTGAATGCGTAGAGATGTTTCCCTTCAAACAGCCGAATGATTTGGGGTAATTTTGTCCCTTTTACGTGAATTTAACTCGAAAGGAGGTAGGTATTTTTGTATCTGGTCGCTCTTGATCCGGTATGGTATTTCAAGTCATTTTGAACATCACGCGAAGACTAGTTGTACTTGTGGAATTTTTTGTTTCATCGGTATCTCCTTGTTTCCGCCTGCGCCCTATGCGATGCGCCATCAGACGCGGAAAGGGCCTGTATGGTAGTTATGATAATAATAGCCTGCTAGCATGCTCTCCATATATGGCGAGCGAAGCGAGCCGCGAGAGAACGCACTCGAGTCCTCTTTCGGGAGCTGCTCTCGCGTGACTTCTCGCGATTCCCCCAAATAGTTGCTCGCAGGCTATGATAATGAGGATGATCTCCTTGTTTAGTGCGCGAGTGTCTATAAGGAAACTGTGGCAGCTACCTCCTCCCCTAATCATTTTCTTACTGCACCCGGTACATCCTATGGTCAGTAAGCCTTGTCGGCAGAGCGCGGTGCAATGGAGCTACACCGAGGTCGAGAGTTTATGCGTCTCACGAGCCATGATTATTTTATTGTAGCTTTTGTTTTATTTTCCTCGTGCTTTATTTTGCTATTACTTTTTGTTCAGTTTTCCCAGATTTTTTACTTGACAAACCACTCGATTTCACAATTTGTCTCTTGAATTGACTCTGCGGATAGAAGTCCCTCTTTTATAGATCCATCTACATACAAACCAAAAAAAAGTTTGTTTATAACCCCTCTTTCCAGTCATAAGCTCACCTACTCTACATCGGATGTCAGTAAAGGATGAAAGTCCTTTAATTTTGGTGCTAACTTCATCCAACCCAGCAAACAGAAAGACCTTTAGGATAAGGTTGCTCATGTTGTGGAAGAACTAAAAAAGACATTGACTCAAGGCTCTTTTTGCACTGAATGGAGTCCTTAATTGATGCGGGAGAAATGTGTCCTTGAAAAGTCCTTGAATTTTATTCTATTTTTTTTTTCAACAACGGTTACGAACCCTGTCTTTCCGTGTTGTACCTAGTACTCATTATCACTGTTGTTATGATGGTGAACCTAAGCAGTAAAGTTTGTTTCGCTTGTGCTCGAGTTATCACTAATACTTTCAAGTTTGACTTTGTTTTTAAGTGTCTCACTGTTATGTTAAGGAGAGCTTTAAAACTTCAAGCCAGCTTACAAGATTGTATGTATACCAATGTATTTCTTACCTACTCAATGCATTGCTAAACTTCTTTTAGCCCACCCGGAAATAAAACACGCTTCCCCCTTGATTTGCCCACCAAAAAATTCTTACCAATAGTGGTGTGTTACCGGGATGGGAGTTTTACCAGGTATTGACAAATGTTAAAGATCTGCAACTGGTCGAGATATTTGACATTAGTGTAATTTGTATAATGATGAGGAAAGGGCTTCACAGACATCATCATCATCATCATCATTGTTATTATTATTATTGTTATTAGTATTATTATTATTATTATTATTATTATTGTTATTATTATTATTATTGTTATTGTTATTAACGTACGGTTTTTGTTGAGTTCCTGTAGTCAGGTTTAAGTTCCCGTGATTTTCACCTCTTGCTTCACCTGTTTCTTCCAAATTGATGCTCTTCAGAGATCTGAGCTAAACAAAAGTAAAACGAAAAGATAACGAAATAAGTTTCATTGCCGGTCAAAACTGCCAATCCTCATGACATCATTCGTTAGGCAACAAAGTTTAATTTTCCCCCGTAAAGGCTCGGTCTACATGTCTCGGTATAATTGAAACAGTGATATTAGGTATAAAGATAACAAAATTCTGATTACAGACACCGGTACTCCCCCACCCCCAAAGAAGGGGGGGAGCCTCGATTGAAACTACTGCGTGTAGTAAATGTTGAGACAGCTGACTGGAAATCAGTCGTATTACTGCTCCTGCTTGTAATTAAGAAAATCTTCAAGAAAAAAACACGCCTGATCCAAAAGAAAAAATATTGCTTTTCCTGTGCTGCTGATTACAGCATGTTACACGATCTTAAGATGGCTGTCGATGTGTCAAAACCACAAATGACAGTCTTATTTGAGTGCGATCATTCCAGTTAAGTCTACTAAGTAGTACTTTCCACTGTTGTTTTTCACCGTATTTCTTTGGGATTTTAAAGGTTAGTTGTCATTTTAATATTTCCTGATTTTATTTGATGTAACTGAAAAAATATCGTGACCTGTCTTTTTTGTTGATTTTCATGTCATTCGATGTTACCTTATACTTATATATATTATGTTCAAATACTGAAGTGGATTTTTTTTATTGTTTTAAGAGTTGAGCAGGTTTAGTCCTGGTAAATGATATTGTTCAACAGTCATCCTTGTCGAACTTGTCATTTATAATAGCTGCTCAACGTCTAGGGTTGGCCGCACACAGAGTCCGTCAATAAGCCAGTTCTGAGTTCCAAAAACTCTCACTTTCAAAACGAGGCTAAGTGCAAAACCTTTCTTGAGAAAATGAGTTTCATTTGCATGAAAATACAAAATCATTTCCATTTCTATTGCTTCGCACTTAGCCTCGCTTTGAAACAGACGCTTGGCAACTCGGAAGTGGTAGCCTATTCTAAGTTGTGTCCTCTGTTTAGCTGCTTACTCTTTGAACAAAAGGATCAGCTGCATTCTAACAGGCCTTGGCTTGGACGTTTAAACTTGTAGTATCCCAAGGTAGCGCTTGAGTGCCGCGCCTTTTTTAGCAACTAATTTTATTTGAGACATGGACAACTGGTGTTCACAAAAAAAAATCAGAGTTGCTTGAAAGAAAATAAACCAGTATATTTGCGTGAGAACGCTGTTAAATAATAAGGATTGACAATTCCACTAAGCTGAGATTTAAAAAAATTTGTCATGATCAGCTTAACGTAACGGAACAGATGAATTGTGAATGTATTCACGGTGCAAATAAGTTGGATGTTTCTCGTTTTATAGTATACTGTACCAGAAGCGTTATATGCTTCCGGACTGTACTCAACGCGCATCCGCAACATGGCACTATTCTAATTTGTACTATACTCAGTTGTAGCGTGTTACATTCAGCTTATGCTACAGTGCAAACATCAGAAAGATGTTAGTTTGTGCTTGGACAAGTGGCAAAGTCATCACACTGTCTCTACCCGGCTACAAAAATTGTTTTTTCTGTGCACCGTGTATTACTCACCGTTGCTCACCAACGAGTCCTCAGTAGCTCAGAGGTTAGAGCATCCGATCTAGAACACGGAGGGTCGTGGGTTCCAATCCCATCTGGGGCTCAGATTTTTTCTGTGTCCTCTTATGGTTGATTCTTTACATCTCCCTTTATTTCCTTTATAATATTAACACCGTGTATTAATTTGTTTTGTTTTTTTTTCATTCTTGTTACATTAGAATTAGCCTTTTGAGATAACAGATTATGTTTGAGAAATCTTTTTGAATTGGCAGTCAACAATTAAAAGGCTGATCAGGGATGTTTTTTTTGTACCGACATCAAGCTTCACGATCTTTGGTGAGTTATGTACACGCCATAACAAGCTTTGTGTTGACTTGTTTTAAAAAGCCTTACAAGACAATTGCTCAATGCTGGGTCATCTGATCACGCGTATTTTTTGATAAGCTTTTCGGTCTTGACGCAATTTTTTCCGTTTGTTTTCTACTCATCATCATAGGAGAACGTTAGTAGCAATAATACTTGAATTGAATAGTTTTATATAGTTCTAAAGTGTAGATAACAGACAACATACAAACCTGTGCCCTCTCTAGCTCCCTCCACTCTGTGATTCCAAACCTTGGGTCGTCATTTAGCTCTCTAGTGTCAATGGAAGTTTTAATATTTCCTGATCTTACCTTCCATAAAAAATATCATGACCTGTCTCTTCGTTTTTCATGTAATTCAGTGTTTACTTATAACTTATACAGTGTAGATTCTTTTATGTTAACTGTTTGTTTATTTTAGTTTTGTCACGTGATGTTCCATAAATCGCCATGTTTGTTTTGTGATTTAAGGGTGCTCATGTTCTAGGGAAACCAGCATACTAATTCTGTCAATTCTAAGTTGTGTCGTCTATGCAGTTGAGAATTTTGGTCTTGAATAATACTAGATTCCACGATAGACATGGTATGAATCTGATCTTGGCCTTCTGGATATTCTGCTTTATTTTTCTCAATATTGTAGGCGTGTTAGTAAAGTTCCAACTTGGATTTTACAAGTTCTCACGGTCCATAAACACAGGTGTTGACGCATTAGGTCAGGATTAAACTTCAGTAGAAGCTCTGTGGTTCATAAAAACAACAACAACAGCAGCAGCAGAAACGTTCGTTAGCCCTTGTCTTGGCAGGAGATGTATGGGTCAAAACTACACAGAGCTATTGACGCATAGTCTCTTATTGTTGGATGGTCTAGGATAAAAGACAGACTTCTCTTTACCAGGGTGACGTTATGCAACTTCTCCTTTCCACTTCAACAACAGGGAAATTTCTCCAGAGCTGGTTTGACACTTTCCGCCGTTGCCAAATGCCATGCTTTCCAGATTTGCATCGTTGAATTTGCTCCCGTTAGGAGCACTCTGTGCTCGGCTCTGCGAAGGAAGACTCAAGAGCTTCATATTTTTCTCCCCAAATTCCCTTGTTCAGTGACACAGCATCCAGTTTGAACCGTTTGGTAATCAACTGCTGCTGTCAGTTCTTAATCTTAGTTGTTTTGTCTATTTAGTGGAGTATTTTAGTTTTTGAACAAAGGGTTCCACGTTAGGCATACTTCGGGGGCGCTTTCCATTTGTCAGAACTGGCCGACCGGCCGGCCGGACCATTGCCGAACCAGTCAGTTAGCAAATGAAATCTACTTTTTCCAAGGGTTTTTGCTGAAAAAACATCTCCTTCGTGCATACTATTTGGGACTTGACTGATCGGGCAGAAGTGAAATTGTTATTACGACGGGAACGCTCTGGCCGGTCAGTTCTGACAAATAGAAAGCTCCCTTGGTAATTGTTAGTGGCCTTTTCTTGGACCTCCGTGAATAATCCAGGTCGGTTTTTTCCCCAGTCGACTTCTGTCGTGTAGGTATTTGAATGACGTATTTTGATGCAGGATTTACGGGAAATTACAGAACATCTGAGTGTCTTGAATGGAAAAAAAAACTGCGAAAGCAAAGGTTGATTTGCGTGAGAAGTTTGTTACCTAATCATGACTGAGTAGATTGAACTAAGCTGGGATTTCCGCCTGAAATAATCGGGCCGTTATCATAAGATAACGGAACAAAGAAATCTTGTTTGTGGTAAGTAAGTTTGATTTGTCTCGCGTTCTCTTGTAGCCAGACGATATACAAGCGGTACATGCATGACATACAAACTTGTTAAAAATAATACGAAATTGGACCAGAAAAAGGGGGGGGGGGGGTACGGTCCCTTCAGACCACCTTTAAATTCGCCCTTGGCGGGGTGGCAAACCCCGAAACCGAAAAGAGGCTGACTATGGTACAGAGCATTTTTACTCACGTGGCCAGCATCAATTCAAATTTATTGGAACAAAAAAAAAAGGTTACATAAGGACTTGTTTGGAATACCTGCATGGCCGCCGTTTCGTTGTTTTGGAACACCAATATGGTCGCCGTGACGTTTTGTGAAAACGCTGTTTGAGTGCGTCCTGCACTCGCGCTGGAAATCACCAGTCATTAAAAGATCCAAACTGAAAAAAGTAAAGAAAGAATTACTTGGCTACGAGTGTAGTGAAAAAAGACTGACAGTGTGGAGATTCGCATTTTGCTGTATAGAATAAAATACACCCACTGTGGAAAGAGATGTGTCTGAATCAGTGCTTCTGGGAAACAGTCGGTAAGGAAGTATCCTCCCACGCAGGCGTTTTTAGGGGAGCTCATTTTTCATCCCTCCCCTAAACGAGCTCCCCTAACAACGCCTGCGTGGGAGACTAGTAAGGAAGTTGAATATGCTAATTTTTGAACAACGTATGAACGGAAATATTGTTTATTTCATTATGGTGTGATATATCGTTTAAAAGAAGATGAAGTGCAATTTTTGACTTCTAGGAAAACAAAACTTAATGATTTGTTCAAATGCACGCAAGTCTGTAGACCACAAACGGGAGGAATACCGTTTTAAAACTTACGAAAGTTGTAAAGCACAGTAGAAAAAAAAAGGAAAGCAAATTTTATTTTACAGAGTCCTATGTTAAACAGTAGGAGAAACGTTACCTGTACAAGGAGCTTTTCACAAAACGTGGATCAAAGGTTCTTTTATAAAACTCTTTCTGAAACTCGTACGTCGGAAAGAGTACACATAGTCCCTTTATGGTAACGTTTTGGGGA
>NC_133211.1:9831210-9866210 GCF_958299795.1 Porites lutea
CTAGCCTTCTCTTGTATATTCTCAACCAGCGCGATTAATCCAGTCATCTATTGTTTTAGAGCTCGAAAGTTTCGCCGTGCCCTGAAACAGCTTCTTCAAGATCCTTGCGGAAAAACGGCTTTCCTAAAAACCAACCACAAGCAACAAGTCAAACAGAATGTTCCATGTATGAATGCAAGAGGGGCTGCAAAAGGCAAGAATGCTGAGAATGAATCTGAAGAGGCCAGAAATATACATACAGCCTATGCATCTCTTCACCAGCTGCCTCGTAATCCCAACCACTGCAGAGGTGAAATAGCTTGCAGAATACGAGCCTTTGACAAAGGGAGAAATGGTTTAAGCAAAGTAGAAGAAAATGGAGCATGCGTGCGGAATCAAGTCATGCCTTACTTAAAACGTCCCTCAGAGTTTGCAGAGACAAGTTCCAGAGAAGAAAATTCAACAAGCTTCAACAACACAACACGATCACAAGCGACACTTTTTGACTGTTGAGGTACACCCATAACCTAACGACCGATCATCAAAACAAGAGAATGCAGAAGCTCCAACGCCCAGTGATAGTTCCCTGACTAGAACTTAAAACGTTATGGTAGTGGCTCATTCAGATCTCAAGAGCAATTCACCAAACGAGAAAACAATGGAAAGTCCAAAACGAAAAGCAAGTACTAACACTGGTGACGCCGACATCGTGGAGATATACGCAGATGCTAAATGCCAAAAATCAAGCTCCCTAATCATGGGCAGTTCTATCCAGCTTGATTAAAATGTAAGGAGACAGGAGTGGGATCACTGAGTTGTTGGTGGTTCATGATGGATCGGCGGTGTTTTCCAAATCGTTCATTTAGTTGGCGTTTGGTCTCTCCGATGTACTGGCATTTCAATTTGTTGCATTGAATTAAGTAGATAAGATTTTTTGATTTGCAGGATAAGTGGTCAATGATTTTTCTTTGTTTTTGTTGGGAAGATCCAGCACTACTCATTGGTTTGTTGCTGTGGTTTTGCTGACATTTTAAATATTATAAAAAACGCGCATCGAAACAAGCTTTTGCAGTGCTGATCAAAATGCATTTTGCATTTACTGGTTTGTAATTAAGCTTCAAAACATCATAATAAATCGAATTCATTTCAATACAAGCTAGAGAGGAGCTTGGGATGAATTTTTTCGTTTGCAGCTACATGGGCCCATAACACAGGGGAGGCTGTTAAGTGGGGATCTTATAAGCGGCAGTTTACGGACCAGGGAGGGGGGGTACTTCCTCATAACAGGGTCATGGGGATGTGCCGCTGGATGGAGTCGCAGTTGATGACTGCATTAACTATAATGGGGTCGCATTTTCAATAGAGTTACTCATAGAATGGGGTCGCACATTTTCAGATTTTTGGGGGTAAGACAGTTCTTCATATCTAGGGTTAGCAAACGTATACTGCAGATGAGAAGTAAAGTGTTCTTCATTCAATCTAAAAATGGTTAAATCCATAAAAATATATAGAAAGTGACTAAGTTGGGATCGCGAAAATTACATATTTGCCCAAAAGTGACTAAGATGGGGTATACAATTAGCCACAGAATAGACTATAACGGGGTAGGGGCTTAGAGAGGTCAGCGGCACATACCCAACAAAATTAACCAAAGCACCCCCTCCCCCCCACCTGGGTTTACGGAATATGGAAAATCAGCTGTCTTACCCTTCTGCTCAGGGTATACCTAAAAAAGACTTACATGGTAAGAAAGGGTAGACAGAGAGATTTTATTCCATGGAATTCAATGTCTTGATAAGCTGGTTGATAGTTTGTTACAGAGTGACTGTAATGATTGTTGCCGTTGCTTTAATAAAGATTTGAATGTAAAGGGGAGATTGGACATCGACTTTGTTATTCTTTGAGTAAGAAGTCTCTGTTGAGCAATAAGAAATTTTGTAACCTAAAACTAAAAAAAATGATTACAGCAGGACGGAGGTTAGTTTTACAGTTCATCATGATTTTCATCATTCGGTTCATCTTCAATAAAGACTTTGTAGTTGTTCATAATTTCATCCATGCTCAGCTTTCCGTCTCTATTGTCGTCTGCTTCTTTGATCAATGTTTTTGGTTCTTCTTGTGAGAAATCGTCGTCCGGGAAAAGCCAGCTTTTCATCTCCTCTTTATCAAGCTTTCCATTTTTGTCTTTATCGAAACTGTTGGTGAAATCTTTTTCCATTTCTTCTTTTGCGTCATCATTGACATCGCTAAAGGTGGCTGAAAGAAATATTTAATGCGAGGTTGAGGAAAGAGACGGGAAATAATGAGCCTATTTGATATGGCATGTTTTAAGAGCAAGCACCATATTTTACTGTATATTGAAACAATTATTTACTGAAATTTTCACATCAAAATGAGTTCTAGCCAGTTAAATTATCGTTTGACAAGGGATCATTATGATCTCTTGCATTTGATCAATCGGAAGCTGCGAACGAAATTCCCGCGAAATTTTCCCGCCTTTTAGCGCCCACGGGCGCCCACAGATTCTTGCCTCCGTCATTCAACGAGACAGGCTTTTGCATAGAAGTTTAATTTTTTTTAATTTTCTCGTAGAAAGTAGGCTATCAAAAGGTCCCGATATTGAAAGGGACAGCTTCGTAATCCCCCATTTGAAAGAAGAGGATTTTGGAGACCCTACAATACTACAATACAATGGAAAAAACAGAGCGAGACGTAAGTTTTGTACTTCGTGCTAAGACTGCTAAGCATTACTCTTCTGTTATTTAAAGGCCTTTGCAAAACGAGGGTTTTAATGCCAGACGGAAGATTTTCTTACCTAAAAATTCTTTCTTTGATATCTCGCCGTCCTTGTCTTTATCGTGTTTTTTTAGACTGTCTTGAATCGTAAACTCGGCCATCCGTGGATTATCCTGCAAACCACAGCAAAATGGCGAAAATATTTATACTCTCTTGAATTTATACAACGGTGGGATTTTCCCTAAATAATAGTCTTTTAATACTGCTCTAAAGAGGAATTCAGAAAAGAGAAAGAACAATTCGTTGACTTGAAATTAGGTCCTCCATAAAACGTTGAATGAGGACGTTTCATGTCGTAGTCGTGCAAAGACATATACCAAAAAGTGTGATGCACGTGCAGTGTTGTTGTTGTTGTTCACGGTTGTTGTTGTTATTAAATGAACCCATTGTTTTTTGTTTGTTTGTTTGTTTTTTTACTTTCTCGTAGTCGTCGCCTTCGTCGTTGCTTAAGGTCGTTAGCAATTAAGAACAGAGACCGGAACGTTAAGAAATAATTTCAACAATTGTGTAACGTACAGACAGAAACATGGTGTTTGTAGACTACTCAAGTGAAGGGTTTTTGATGCAATTAGCAATACTTCAACCCCTTCTCCCCCCCCCCCCCCACCCCACCCCCGAGTTCTGGATTCTTTTAGTATATACCATTTTTGTTGACCAAAAAGAGAGGTACACCTATTTTTATACCTTCTTCAGAAGGTACCTTTTTCACATACCTATAGAAGCGTTTCGGTTAATAACTGCATGAGCGAGATAAACGAACCACTTTTTTCTTGAGCGGACTTCTACTATCAGCCAATACTTTTATATAGCTAAATAACAATTGCTTTTTACCATTATCTATATTACTTACTCCAGGATGGTAGAATGCCATGTATTCTTCTAAATCTAATTTGCCATCCCCATCTTCATCAGCAAATTTAAATTTCTCTTCGTCTTCTTTCATTTGTTCTTTGCTGTCCTCGTCCTTGCCATCGTCAGAATAGTGCCCCTTTTTGAATTCCTCCCAGGACACTTTACCATCTTTGTCTATGAAGTGAAAAAACGGCCCTTTTTAAAGAAGCTAATAGGCTAAAAAACATTTTTCACTAATCGACAGGTCTATTCTCCTTGTTAAATTAGATCAGGGCTGAGCTTGTAGACTTGGTCTGATAATCTGTCTTTCGAATCGAAGCCTTTTAAGTTTTTGAATCTTTTTATGTTGCCTAATTCACCATATTTGATTATTTTTTATACAGTAACTCCTTTTTCACTTTTTTTGTTATCATCACATCGGGCACGCAAGGGAAACACACTCCTTTTCCCCATGGCTTGGCGTCTCCCTGGCGCACTTACGACCCGGGCATTAGTAAATCGTGTTTTATGTTCACTGATTCACTTACTTCCTGTTATTTAAGCTGGTATCGTGCATCTAGTATATAAGATGCAATCCCGGTCCAATTCTAAACAAAAATGAAATTTTTCATGTAACCTACCCTCGTCATGTTGTTTCATGGTTTCCAGGACTTCTTTTTTCCTGTACTCTTTATTGGTTAGGTGAAATCTTTGCCTGATCTCATCTTCCGTTAGCACGCCATCTTTGTTCAGGTCCACTTCATCTTTTATCAACTGCGCTAATTTCGTTTTCGCGTCCTCGGGAGAAAGCCCTTTAAACTCCGTGTAGTTATCCCCTTATAAAGAAAAAGACGGGTTTATTTATATAGCCTGTGTACAGAGGCCCCCATCCCCTTCCCGAATTTTTTCTGAGGGGAGGGGGGCGTCTTTACACAGGTTAGTTTTTAAAACGCAACGGCGCGTTTAACCGGTGTGAATGTCGCTTACGCCCTTGGCTACAACGATATAAAAACAGCCCATACTTTTCAGTGCGTGTTTACTTAACTGTCAATCAATAGAGAGCTAAAACTCTTATGTTTAATTTGAAACGAAACTTAAGTGTTTACTGCTTGCCTACAAATTTAACTTCCAATGTCAAAGGGGCTCAAATGGAGTGTTGTAGAACTCAGCCCTTTAAACACTTAATATCAGTCCTCGAGTTTGTGTGATTAGTTTTTGTACCCAGAAGTCTCTCTCTCGATGAAAATTTACGCGTTAAGGAAGGCGGTCCCTTGCGCTTCATCACCAGTCACTCGCGTGTCACTCGCGTTTCGCGCTCGTCTCTGTGTGAAAAACGAAGCGTCTAAGGAGGGCGCTGATATCATTTTCATGCATTCGACTACCGTGATCTCTCAATTCATTCATTAGAGTTCAGAACAGAAAGGAAAGAAAAAAAGAAAAGTAAAACAAAAGGAAACAACAAGAAAATAAAGGGATGTGCCCTTAAACCTAAAAATAAAAATTAACAAGAAAGAGGAGACGATTTGCACTTGCATGTACCTGCTGACAATTTTTTTATTTCTTAGAAGACGCTTGTTAATTGAACTTTGAATTATTAATGGCGAAGATATGTTAATTAATGGAATACACTGGTTTGGTTGTTACAACTGCGCTTCCTTCATTCAATTAGAAAAATCTGTGCTGTCTCTGGGAGGCGGTGCTAATGTGTTTCTTTTCATTTACACCTCTAAATGGAAACTGCAAGTTTAACAGTAGCATTTATCTAACCTTCTTTACCGCTTGAGTAGTGGGGTGCTATCAGACGTTTTCCACAGTTTCTTAACTATCCAGAAACCAAAGTATAATTTCTGGAATAGTCGGGCCTTTTTAAAGTAAACACACAAATGGGCTGTATCAGGCGAGGATTTTTAAAAAACTGATTACCCTACTTATGTTGATAGGGCGTCAAGATTTGTTAAAAGTGGATTTCAGTTTCAGACATAGACTTGGCCATATCTTAAGCAGTGAGACCTCCATCAGGTCTTGCCGTAGGCTTTCTAATTTGATTCCTTTAAAGATTGAGTCGTTGAATCCATAAATTTGTAACCAAGCACTTTGAAATTCTAATGTATGGCCACTCGATACGACAAAAAAAACTAATCTCGGTGCTTACTCAGATGTAGACTAGGTTGATGTTTTTGATCTTGACTTGTAGCCATAGTATCTTTTCGCTCTTTATAGTGATAACAAAAAACGTGAGGGTAAATGCAGTCCCTATACTTACCCAAAAACGCGTCATGTTCCAAGTTGTTATGATCTTGTTCATCGTCCTCATCTCCTTGACTTTCGTCTTCTCCATCATCTTCCTGACCTTCATCTTCATCATCCTCGCTTTTATCATCGTCGTCTTTCTCTTCGTCGTCTATTTCCTCTTTATCCGGGTCATTTTCATCTGCCTGGTCTTCTGGTTCTTCATCATGTTCGTCTTCAGAATGGCCGGGCGGTAGGTCATCATGTGATAACACAACATTGAAAGTCAGTCCAACAACGAACACTGTTATCCACCATAACCGAAACATCTTGATATCGAATTTTAAGCGGGATCGGCGCTAGCGCACTACAGAAGGTCTGGGCTTTGTGGAAAGAATGGCAGTAACCCTTTGTTCTTTAACGTAGCTGAAATCGAACCAGTAATTATGAAACATAACACACGTGTTTTTTAATCGAGAAGAGTGCGTGCCTTCATTAGAGTGGTACGTTAACCAAAACATCACCGGGATTGCTCCTTTTCAAGTAAAGTGTTTTGGTTACTAAGCACACTGAATAAAATCAGTTACTTTATTTTGATATCTGTCGATTTTTGATTGGATACAAATTAAAAACTATGTTTAAAAGAACCAGGAAGAAGCAAATTGGCCACTTGGATTTTGTTTTCTCCATTAGACATAACTGATATTCTAATAGTATTTGGCGAATTGTCGGGCCCTGTATACATGAATCCGTAAATGTTTTGAAGCCGCATACTTTTTTACACGATTAAAAAACCCTCATCTCTCCAGAGTTGTTTAAGGCCCCGCCTACAGGAATCGGGGTAAAAAAAAAAGTGCTGTTTCAAAAATGTGCGATTTCGTGTGGACGGGACCTCAGACTGAGGCACTTTGGAAGAAGTTCAAACATATCATGATATCTTTTACAGTTTAGAATTATAGAAAGTAGTGTTTAAGTCTTTGTTTTAGAATTTCGCAAAAAAAGAAACAAAGAAAGGTCTATTGTTTATAGGGCTTATGCAGGTACTTCTAACAGGAATTCGAATAAGAAATCGCAACAAAAAATATCTCCGTTCGCTTCCGGTAGCACGTGCTCGTCAGTTTTATTATTCTTTATTTCTAGGACTGTTGTTTTTTTGTGCCTTTTTTCTGACACACGAGCACTACTTCTCAGTCTTGTATGCAACTGCAATTTTCAATATATTGTTTCCACTTGAATGTAATTTCGATGGGTTAGAAAAAGCTCCCAAATATTTTCCCTGAAGAAAAAACTCCATAAAGGTCGAAGAAATTATTGTAATGATTGTGAGACAGAAAGAAGACGAAGTTAAATACCGGTGTAACCGGTTACAAATAATGGAATCGTCATTCTGATTCATTGTTTTGGCCTCACACTTTGTTTTCCAATCTATGGTAGCTTGTTCGATTTAAACTCCCAAGATCTGATAAGAAATTCTCCTTTCTGGCTGCTATACAAGTTTCTGTACATTGTTTAAGAAAATTCTGGGATATATCAAGATAACTTCGTCTCGCTGATGCATCAGTGCATCTCATAACCTGTCTGCTGGACAATGTATGACATGTATTGATGTTACAGAGAGAAGTTACGTACAAATCACTTCTAAATTAAAAGGGGTGAAAGTATAATACATATACATATCATATAAATACATATCAGTCTAAACAAGTTTATTTTCATTATGACAAACGTACCTCTTTGCTTACACTCGTTACAAGAAACTTTGTTGAGGAAACTGAGGGTTCGTCTATCACTGTAATTATATACCGTAAAATTCCGAAAATAAGCCCCTCCATGTATAAGCCCCTCCAAATATAAGCCCCCCAAACCGGTAACGCAAAAAAACCCCTCTATTGAATCGCCCCTCCAAATATAAGCCCCCCCGGGGGTTTGTACTTGGAAAATTGCCCTCAAATACAAAGTAAAACAAAGCAAAAACGGTAAATTTACTTCTAACTATAAGGCTAGCCTAATCGATTACGAAACGCAATTTTCCCTCCGTACATAAGCCCCTCCGAATATAAGCCCCTCAAAAAGGGCCTTTGAAAAATATAAGCCCCGGGATTATTTTCGGAATTTTACGGTACTGCGTCATTTAGCACAATTGTCTAAAAATAATTGTATAAACTGATGTATTCAGAGTAAAACTAAAGGCACCGGTATCGATTCGCAATATTCTTACAATAACTAACGGGAAATTAGAACGTCTTTTAAAAAAGTGAAAGAAGGTAAAAGGAGGCAAGTTATTTTTCTTCCAAATATTTGATCAAATTTACTAACTGTGCAATGAACTGCAAAACACGCAGTTCTTTAACTGAAAAAAAGGCAACTTAATCTTCTGAGAGTCTCGACTACTTTTATTTTGATTGCGTTTAAAACTCTCTTAACAGACACCTCCCTTAAACAAATGCAGTAGCCTTTGTCTCTGCTGTTGTTCAGTCATTTTCTTTAAATCTCAATAAATAAGACACTTCCTTAAAACGTTAAAAGTTATTTGCGAAGGTCTACAGTTATTCGGACACCTCCCTAAAACAGACACCTAGAGATGTTCCTTGTCGTTCTTCAGTCATTTTTTTGGACTCTCTGTAAGGTATAGTAAACACCCGCATATAAGAACACAAGATTTCGGGCTTCAGGGTGATCCAGTTCTTATTTATAGTGTGCTTAGTGAGAAATCACCCTGAAGATGTTCTTAATATGTTCTTAAACTTTGTTTCAGAAATACTACACATAACATGTTATTAGAGGTTTAGTTAGCATAATTATTTTATAATAAATAGATAGGTAAGTAAGTAAACAAATCAGTAAATCAATAAATAAATTAAAACTGTCAGCATAACATGATCGTCAGCTGGAGATTAAAATCCTAAAGACACCCAGGCAACTGATATGATTTTGTAATTGTCTGGCAGCAACCATAGTTACATTGCCTTCTTATTCCGATTCGTTCTTCCTTATTACACAAAAACATGTCTATCAGGCTGAACTGGTTCTTACTATATATATGTTGCTTTATAGGCCAAATTTCAGCCTGATGTTCTTAATCGATTTGTTCTTATACACGGGTGTTTACCGTACTTCTCTTAGAAGAACATTTACGAACTTAGACGAACATTTATGAACGGCGCCCATCTTAGTGGGAGAGGACTCACATCAAGGGAGGATAAGGCCTTTATCCTCTCTTGCTCAAATTCAAATTAGCTGAATCGAAATTATATATAACTTTAAAAACAACAAAAACTTTTTATACCAGGACGGAAAATTTCTCCAGAATCAGTCCACTTTCGCATTAATCTAGAACAGTTATCCCGTGAACTAGATACACATCAATCCAATCCTTTACAAACTTCACTCATGTATCAGAGCTTATCAGATGTATAAATTCTGAAGCTAAAAGCCTTCTGTTAAGATCTCTGAGCGCTTATCCACGTCGATTGAGACGCATGTTGGATTTGCCGGGTAGTCATAGTCATCGATAAAAAGTTTTTTCTTTGGATGTTTTAGCCACCGAATAAAGGACGATGATATTGACCAATCCTTGGCAGGTGTTTTGACTTTTATCTCGTTCCACCGATTACTAAAGACGACTTGGCCATGATCTATACAGGAATCCGCAAATAGTCCAATATTCGATCTATTCAAGAATTCTTTCATGGCTTTTAAAGTGGCTTTTTTGAATTTTTTTATCTGCTTCACTTCTTTATTTGTACATGTATACGGGTTAAAAGCACATTCAATTTCCCAAATATTGCCCAACTGCCAGGAGTCGTACAGAGGGTTGACAATGAATATCTTACTCTTGACATATCGTAAAAAGTATTGTGGAAAGATGCATTTCCAAAGATCTTTTCCGGGCATTTTTTCGACGCATTTTTGAGGGACGCCATCTGTGCAGTCATGAAGCTTAAAAACAGATTGCATCTGTTTTCGGAATTTGCGCTCACCCTTGCTTTTTTGGGAGCCTGTGTCCAGAAAAAATCCTGAATCGGCTAGAGTGCGAAAGTGAACTTTTCTTGATAGTCTAGAGCGCACAAAGTCCGCGTGGAGCATAACTGCTAGTCCACCAGCCGAGGTACCAGAAAATACAACATGGCTTGCTTTATCAAGATCTTTGTCAGATAATAACTCAGATATAGTGGAATTTAAAATTCGAAATCCTCGGAAGTACAGTAGGGATCCTTCTACTTCCACGGGATCTACTCTGTTGCCTGAGAACGACGAGCCATCGCAGTAGGGAAGATAAGCAATATTCCAGTTGTAAAATTTCGAATTTTCTTCTTTGTCGCTCGATAAAATTCCGCCAGGCTTGCCAAGAGATTTTAAGAAGAGCGTGGAGCCCAGGTTTGTTTGACTTCTACTCAAACACGATTCCTTGGTCTCGCACCATGCCCCGCCCTGCAGATAGATGATCCATTTCCTGGTATCCTTACCAGTTCCTTTCCTCAAATAGTAACCAGGAGTGGATCCATCCAGACACACGGCGCCTTCATTATCCGCCTTCTGCAATGAATAGTACACATACTCGCTCTTTGGCGTCGCGTCAGAGGACTGATAAGGGGACAACTGCTGTACTGCCGGGTACTGGGCTGGGTAGGGGTAATATATGGACGGCTGGCCGTACGAAGCACTGGAATTTGCCTGATGTACAGCAACCTTGTTTTCTCCAGCGTTGTCTTTTTGTACTTTAGTTCCCTTCTTATTGTGATGTTTATCATGATGGTGACGTCGACGATGATGATGATGATGATGGCGATCATGGCGACGATGATGATGAGGAGGATGACGACGAGGTTGATCGTTATCATGTTTTCCCTGGTGATGATGTTCGTCACGACTACGTTTGATCGATTCTGCTTCTAAAGCCACTTTGCTTACGCTTCCATTAAATATCCCACCGACAGCGTGGTGACTCAACGCCTTGGATTCATCGCCCTCTTTGCTCAGTGTTTGGTTTGCAACTTTGTCGTAATGATTATTAAGACGAACTGTATGATCTGGATGTTTTTTCCTGTAAAATTGCTCATGTTCTTCGCTGTTATTTCCCCTAAAAACATCAGTGTCGAGTCTGGCGAGGATCTCCTTCGTCTTCGATGACTGCGATGATTTGTGTTTAACTTTACTCTTATCAGCAGGTCTGCTTATATAACTCTTGCTTTCACCACTATCGTCTTCATCTTCGTCAGATATCAAAAGTTTGGTGTCCTCGTCGCTCAGAGAGTCGTCCAAGTCACTGTCATCATCTTCAAGGCCCGGATCCAGGTCTCCTTCTGTCCCGAAATCTCTAAACAGTTTGTCGTATTTGCTGTCACCATCTTCTTTCTCTACCCTCGATTTGCGGGAAATTTCACTTCTTCTCTTTGGGTTTACTACTTGTTTTTCGACAGCAGGTGCCGTGACTTTCACCTCTTTATAGTTTGCATTGCTGTCGTCTTTACCACTGCCTTCTTTCAATAACGCCTCTTCTTCACCATAAGCACTCCCACTGCTAACTTGTTCATTCGTTGTTTTCCCTAAAGGTTTATCTGCTTTTCCAGGAGATTTTTCAATTTGCTCTTCGCTGTCTTGTTTAATTTTTGCGGGTGCCTTATGTTCATCTAATGAAGCTTCGCCAGTAGGTTCTACTGAACTGGTCTCTACATTTGTGTTTTCTCGAATGTCCACCATGTAACTTGTTGGATAGCCTCCACTCCCTGATGTCTGTAAGTTGCCGGTGTCCTCGCTCGAAGATTCTGCACTTCCACTGATGTCCTCCTCTCCGAGAGAAGGAAGTGCTCCACTTTGTTCACTCTCCGTTGAATCGCGTGATTTTGCTATCAAACTCCTCGCAAATTTTATTTCTGCTCGCGAAGAGTCAGTTTTATACCACAAGTATTCCCCTGGTTTTCCAGATTTTGAGGCATCTTGTTGAATCTTTGAGTGAGAATTCTGAATGTGTCTTGACGGTACCATAGAAATAAGCGCAAATGTGAAAAGAATCGTCAATTGCCACAAAGTCGAGTGTCCCATGTTAAGAAGTTTCAATGTGCTTTCACGCCTGCCAATGTTTAAGGCGATATTAAGAGGCAATGGTGTCGACTCTCCTGAGGTAATTTGATGTCACGTACATCCAGGTACCAGCGTTCCCACTTTAGCTCCTTATCTTGTTTGTTTTAGCAACAAATTTTCAGAGCAAAGGGATATTGACGGCAATACACTCATATGTTATTGAACGCAAAAGCAAAACAAGATCGTCAAAGACCCTGCCCTGATTTACACAAACCACCGCATTTATAATTAATCTTGAATCAACAGAGCTGGTGTTTCGTATTCTCCCATAACGCTTCACTGAGCTGCTAGAGAATCGACAGAAATCAGCTGGTGCAAGCAAGTCTTGTTGTTTTACAACTGAAATTCGTCGTTGATTCTTTTGACATGTGATGTCCAACACAGCAGGACCTGTTTTAAGTTTGTTTGTTTTCTTACCAACCGTATCTTGCCGTTCTCTTTGATTACGGAAGTTCTGTTTTTGCGATCCGTGTCAGTTGTTTTCAAATCAAGTCATTTGTTTGTAAAACAAAGGATTGGCAATTGAGTATAGGGGCTAGGGAGGGAAAGCTGGAAAATTCAATCAAGACATAAAATTTACTCTCAGAAGACTCAAGTATATCACTTTGTAACTTAGTTACAAATAGGGTTATATTCCTGCTGACAGGTAGTCAGGACGGACGTGCTTTATAATTCTTTTGGTAGCATACAAAAATAAAAACATAAAGATAAGAAAATGAATAAAAACCTAACTTCCATGGCAATAAAAAATGTCCGGAAAAAATCTTCCAAATCTAAGTATACTTTCAATAGTTATTATATTATTGATTAACTATGAAACTTATTTGCATATCAGTTGATGTGAAATTTAGCTTAAAAGGCACATATAATGCAAATTAAACATTAAATTCGAAAACTGATGCAGCGGTACGTTAATTTTTTATCAGTTTTGCTATTGTAAGCATTTCAAGTGGCCCTCTATTTCTCCTTTCTTCAGAATATTGTATACGCATCATGCGCGAGTCTCACGCCTGTGTACTAAAGACATTGATCTAACGCACCAAGGACAATTTCTCACGCCTGACTGACAAATCCACACAAATTGTTCTTAACACATGATGACTTTGTGTCTTTTTTGTGTTCTAACGAAATCAAAGCACGCGAAAATTGTACTTTTCTAAGCACCTTCGGAAGTGCTCAAACGTCTTCCAGAACATCTGCGGACATTTAATTTTCGATAACGTTTGGAAATCTTCGGAAATTCGTCGGAAATCTTCGGAACTCGCCGGGACATTTCCAGAAATCTTGATCACGACAAAGTGAAAATCTCACGCATTTGACTCAGAAAAAGTTGGGAGGTATAATATTAGGACGTAGGTCGAATTATCTTGGTAAACCTTGGTAAACCTTCCAATTGCTTTTCTACGTGTTCTCAGAGTAGCGTAAATTTGAGATCATACATGGTACATGACACACAGATGACACACATGGGTTTTACAGTAAATCATTAACGAAATATGACACTTAGGCGTCTTGCTGCTAAGATTACCCCTAAAAACGTACATTTGATCACATTGTCTGACGAAAAGAGTGGAACAATGCTATTTAAGGCCTTAAAAACGGTTTTGTAGAAAATAAAGGACTATCAGGTCCTTCATCAATTATCAGTAAAACCCAAGGTAAATGTCAGTAGTCAGTGGCCATTTGTCAGTTGTCAGTAGTCTGCTACACAGCCGTTTAGCCTGCGTAGCAAGCGTTTCCAATCGAGTTATTGCGCGAAAGTTAGAGCTTTCTAGACGAACCTCGCGAGGAAACGCTTGCTACGCAGGCTACAGTCGTTTTTTGAGTCGTCACGCAACGCTCCTCCCCAAAAAGTGGGGAGGAGCATTGCGTGACGACCCCAAAAAACGGCTGTGTAGCAGACTAAGTTGTCAATTAACCCCATCCAGATTATTTAAAAAATTTTAGCGTGATTGCCATTTAACCAATAAGAAAAAGGTCTACATCTGTTCTGTTCACCTTATGAAATCAATTGGTATGAACAACCAATAAATAAAAAACTAAATCTGGGAGAATAAAATTGAATAGGCCGGTTAGATTCAAATTGTCACTGGAAATTGCCGCTAAAGAGATCCTGTGATATGTAAATTTAATAAGGGCCTGTTTACATGGAGGTGGGGGGCCCCAGGAAGGTGAGGTAACCCGCCAGTCCATATAATCTCTCATTTTAATTTGATCACATTTACATGATAAGTGGGGTGACTCGCCGCAGGTTTTCTCAGCTACCTGAAGTCCCTCACCACCATGTAAACAGGCCCTAATGCACCTATCAATGTAAAGCCGGCGGAGGGGAGGCAGGGCATGGGGTGGGGATTTGATTGTCTTTGTTGGCCCTGGGGTAGGGCATTTGACTGATCTTGTTCTCCCAGGGGAGGGGATATTTAAATCTTTCGTTGCCTGACGTGGAGATATTTGACTGCCGACTCGGACAAAAAAGACTGAGACGGAACATACGTTTCCCGCTTCCATGCTTCACGCATGCGCCGTACGGTTTGAAAAGATCAGGAAGTCATGGAGACAATGAGAACAAGCGAAGGCTGAGTGGATTTCACTGTTTTGTTTTCAATTTGATCAATTGAACCTCTTAAAATACTGTGGTATCAAAGTAAACGGAAGTAAAGAGAAACCAAGTCTATTTTTGCAAGTACAGTTGATTAGTGTATGGCCTATTCGCTACAATCACTGTAAACTTATAAAACTGACGTTCTTTGTACCCTTTACTAAGAACGTATATTTAAACTTACAAAATGTGGACTTTCTCTAAAGGTTTATGTATTCTACGCAGTGTAACACGGATTATGGTTAAAACGTACAATTGCAGCTGTAACAGGAACATGTATCTTTGGTGATGCAGCAACGTTTATAAAAGATTGCAGAGTTTTATTTGGAGATATTTTTCCATTATGCCTTTCTTGGGTTCTGCCTTGGGATATTTGACAGCAATGTGCAGCCTGGGGTGGGGAAATTTGGTTGCATTTGACTGGAATGATTTGCCCGTGGGCAGGGAATTTGATTGCAAATTTTTGAAAAAAGTCAAATCCCCACCCCATGCCCTGCCTCGCCCCCCCGCCGGCGTTACATTGATAGGTGCATAATTCGTTGCTTGAAGACAAAATATATGTTAAACTACCATGCTGCCATCCAAAACTTTTTAATTGAAGACAAAAAGCCTCAAGTGAGAACTCATTAAGAGGGAAATACGTAGCATCACCAAGGCTTTTCTAAGAATAAAGCTAAACAGCTCCTCTAAAAAGAAAGATACATTCAAAATAGACTACAAGTGCAGGCAAAATAAACTACAACTGCAGGATAGGATCATTCATTTTAAAAGATAATTGAATAACCTAAAACATGAAAATGATCTAACTGATCAAAAGAAAAGGTCAAAGGATTGAACAAGGTGAAAACCCGACTGCTTTCTTTTTCAATCTAGAAAAGAGGAACTTCGATCGTAAGTCAATCAAGAAGCCGGAGCGACCAATGAGGGCGATATATTAGACGAAATTGAAACTTTCTATAAACAATTGTATGATCTTGTACACCTCCGGCCGGGAAAAAACGAATGCGAAGGTGAAATTACAATGGCGGAGTGCAAAGAAGACTACTGCTAACCTTTGGCTGCCGGAAGTCACCAGGCGAGGACGGATTCACATGTGAGTTTTATCATATCGTTTCTTCGATCTCCTAGGACAAGATTTAGAAAATTGCTTCAATGATGCATATGAGGAAGACAAATGTCGATGTCGCAGCGAAGAGGTGTAATAACTCTCCTCCCAAAAGAAGACTCGAACCTCCTAAACTAGCAAACTGGCGACCTATTACGCTGCTAAATGTTGATTATAAGACTACATTAACCGTCACTGCTACGAGATTAGAAAAGATTTTGGTTTTCTAATATGCCTGGCCAAACAGGCTTTGTAAAAGATACAGGGTGGGTGGGGGGGGGGGGGGAATACGATTAGATTGGTAGCCTGTGAACAGGCTATTAGATTGGTCGACAACGTCGTAGAACAAACAAATATACATAACATTCCAGGTATTCTTGTACAACTTGATTTTTGCAAAGCTTTCGATACTATTGAATAGAGCTTCATTAAAAAAGTCTCGCACTCCATAACTTACAATATACAACACTGAATCTTAACTTTTTCCATTTTTATTCGAAAAGCACTGTTCTTAACAAATAATTTACACAAACTGTCAAAGGAGTTAGACAAGGTTGTTCTGTGTCCCCTTATTTAGTTATTTTATAGGGGATGAGATCTTAGCGTACAAAATCAGACAAGACCAAGAAATAAAGGAATAACAATATTCCAAAAAGACCTGAAGCTAAGCCAGTTTGATCATCTGTTGATGCGTATAAGACTAAGATCAGTTGGAGGTACTATTTCGAAAAACCCCACTCTTCAATTCGTTAGTTAGAAAGAATTCGAATTACTGGAAAAATCTGTTGATTAAGGGTCCAGTGTTATCGCATATTTTTTTACTCACCACTTCTGTATCATTCTTATTCTTTCTGATTCTTTCTCTTGTATTTTGGTCCAGTTATGATATTTGTACCTTCCGTTTAGTTTAACTATTTTAACTGGAACTTTTGTTGTGTAAATAAAGGAATACAGTAAATACCCGCGAGTAAGAACTGTTAGGCTTGAATTTGCCAGTTAGCGTCCCCCTCTATACAAGAACCTATTTAAGCCTCAAATTTGAAACAGGCTCTTATTTTCGAAAACCGATAAAAAAATCTCTGTACAATTGGGCAAATAAGATAATTCAACATTCAGGATCCTCTTTGGAGACATAGGTGCCTTTTCACTCCAACTGCAATGTAATGGTATGCAGATTGTAAATTGACTAATATAAGGAATAAGCTGAATACCACTAAATGCTCTTAGCGACACTGTATTTTTTCTTCAGAAAATAAGAACCTATTTAATAACGTATATAGCTTAAATTTGTACTACTTAATATAAAAACCCCTGTTTAGGCTAACTTGGGAAAATGCAGGTTCTTACTCGGGGTTTTTTACTGTATCAAAAAAATGAATAGGCTCAAGACGAAGGATGTCTTGTAAGCAGGAGCAACGTTTTCTCCTGTCCTATACGAATAGAGTCCTTCCTCCTTTCTCTGACAAAAGCAGACAAAACAGCTGAAGCCACATTTCTTGGTACATGTAGCTATTCTGTCCAGCTTGAGTCTTCTAACAACCTTTACCAGGATCTCATAGTCTTGCAAGGTTATGTTTCAGTGTGGCATCAGCTCTGATCGATTTATTCTCACAGATGTTGGTAACTCTACCAAAGCCGGGAAAGCATGTCCAGTAATCCGAATTGTGCATCTGACGCAGCAATGAATAACACGGAAACGGACACGATTGACCTTTCGAGATGCAAGGTACCGCCGTCGGTAATATCATGATGTTGACCATAGATTCTTTACCATATATGGTCCTTCCAGTTCATAACCAATCTTACGATAATAATTTCTAGTTCCAACCCCTGTGAAAGAACCGCGAAAGAGAATTAAATTTGCTTGATTCAGAGAGATTTTAAGATGGCTGGTGGCTGGTAGATCATTCATTTATTTATTTATTTATTTATTTATTTATTTATTTATTTATTTATTTATTTGGGGGGGGAGAGGGTAAGGGAAGCGGTCTAATTAGATGAGGTCGATTAATCTGGGAACTTGACAAAATTTTAGCCGATAATTCTGACAACTTTTTATACAAAAAACTGCGTTTTGTTTTAGACAATTTTAATTTGTGCCCTGTATTATGGTAACATTTTTTTTCTAGAATATTAACACGCATATTCTCGACAACATTCTCTGTGTAATTCCAACGCCACCAATGTAAATGCATAAACGCTAAGAGTTTTTAGTAGGTTGAAACTGCGAGGTGAACTCGAAAACTGGGCGGAGCTGAAACTCGATCTGAGGGGCAAACGAAAGCGGCGGATGCCTCCCCTTAATGTCGTTGACCACTTGCTTACGGATTATCATGCCTATACACCGATCTGAATTTTTGGGGTTGCAGGGCTTCTTATCTAGAGAAGGTTCTTTAAACTTAAATCGTCTGCATACTTATCATTACCTGTATTATAAAAAAGCGAGAACTGTTCGTTACCCTACCTGAAATAACAGCGATTTTCACTGAACCGTGCTCATCACGAGCAATCCTCTCTGCTTCTTCCATTAACAACATCCCAAAACCCTGAAAGTCAATAAAAACTTGTGTAACCATCGCGCAAGCAATATGTAAAGGACTTTGCAAATTACTGTTACAAATTTAAGCCAAAATAAACACTGATAACCTGGTTTTTGTGGCTTACTTTAAAAAATCCTTTATAAAATACAGCAACTTACTTGATGCTGAAATTTAGACGGATCACGAGCACTGACTGGGACCACACTTCCATAGCTATGACAACAATGTTAAGGCAGTGCACTTTTTTATTAACAAAAGCCTTAACAGAAACAATCTCTATATAACAACACAGGTTGTCTTGTTTTATGAACTATACCCGTTAATGACCTGATTGTATAACCTGCCATCAAGTTAGTTTTTCTTTTTAGGAAAGAAATAATCGAGATGTAGAAAGAGCAGGATCACATACTACTGACTGTACGACATTTTATTCTTATATTCCTAAAAAAAACTACAATCTTGGACGAAATAGAAGGAGAATTTAGACCCTCCCCCCGCCAAAAAAAAAAAAAATCAAGGATGGGAAAATGACGCGTTTTCCCTTTCGCTGGGCTTCATCCTTGATTTGGGGGGATGGGGGTTTGCTGTTCCATTTTATTCTGTCCAAGATGGTAGGTTTTGGAAGCTGTAAAGAGGTACTTCTACACTTTGTTACAGTCTGTAGATAGGAGAAGTAAGTGGGTTTAAAATAGATGAATATCATTCTCAGGCAGGCAGGCAGGCAGGCGAGTGGATTATACCTGAGCCTGAGTCAAAGCAACAAAGGATACACATGGAGTTCTCTGACGATGGAACAGCCTCCTTTTAGCTCGGGTCTGAAAGTCTCCTCTGAACACTTCCTCAGTCGCAATAAGCCAACAAGAATATTTAAACTACATTAAGGAAAATAGTTTACTTTTAAATTTAACAAGATTGTGGTACGGAATTTTTTTAATTCTATAATGCCCATATTAAAAACACGTTAAGAAATAATAGCATAAAAATAATTAAGTACTGAAAACATGACGTATTCATTTACTACGTTAGACTATAAGAAATGGCAAGCTCATTTCTAACATGAAGGGATTGTAGCAGAGCCAAGTTAAATGACTCAATGGTTTATACAATTCAATATAATTTTATTAGACAATATCAAAATCACTGTACAGGATATCTGTTAATTGCAGTGACAATGTGTGACTGTAGACTGCTTGCAGTCCGCTTTTTCTCTTAAAATACGTCTAGTTCTTATCTCATCCATCGCGATTGCAAACCACGACGTTATTATTACAACAAGGGATTGAGACTAGCCCTCGTTTCTCGCGGCTCGCGGCTTTGCCGCTCGCGTCCTTATGTTTCGCGTGCAGTAACTTTGCAAAGAAAAATAAGAGATTGCTCACAGTCTAGTGACTGTTGCTTGCAATACATGTTCTCCTGTCTGTTTAAAATTGCTCAAAGGATATCTTGTTCCGGATCTTCATACGAAAGAAACGTTTCCCATCCTCCATTTGCCACATAATCACGGCGAATAAGTTCAATCTACATAGTAACAGATCAAGTCTGTTCAATAAATAACATTATTTCATATTTTTTTTATTTTGACGACTCAGTTACCCTTAAATTGGTTCATAGTTGTGGAGGAGTTTTGTTAAAACATATTTGACAACTGACAGTATTAAAACTTCAAGGAACCACCTATTGGCAGAGCAATACCCCATTAATTTGATAATGTATTGACAAGAAATAAGTTCTGTCTTCAGAAGAAAGAAGTTGATAATAGATAGACTGATGGGCACAGTTAGAGAAAACAACTGTCCCAAGAAGAAAGAGCACTTCATGATCTTACACAATCAATCCTAGTTAGCCAAGGGGAGGGGTTGGAACCATAAAGGGGTGGAATCTAATATGGACCTTAAATAAACAATACAAAATAAATAATAATACAATAATAATAATAATAATAATAATAATAATAATAACAATAATATAATAATATATCATACAAGGTGCTCTCCACTTAAACAGTACTCCAAAGAGTTCCATACTCATACATTGGCACTGGACATACCTCAAAAGGACGCACTTTATGATGAATCTCCTGTATGCCAACCTCACGTGTACGCACATCACGGCACTGACAAACATAATCAGTGAAATTAATAAATCTCTTGTCAATTGACAAACAACAGGAAACATTTGACAACTTAAGGTGCTTGGAAAAAACAGTGGCTTCTGAAACTCTCCTCCTCATTGCCTCGAGTTTTCTCATCATATATTTGGGTAGCACTTGACATGAGATATAGAGAAATTAATGTCATTGAATTATTTATTGTTAAACAAAGAATTTTAAAATAACACTCAGTTACCTTTGTCCCTAGATCCTTCATCCGTGCTAGTGCCAGCTCTCTAAGGTTACCATGTTCCACACCAGAACTCACAAGGGGCATGGGGATGTCCCTAAAATCCAGGTATGAACATTTTGAACAAATTATGTAGGGATGCTACCATGAGATGGGTAAGAAGTCAACCGATATCTGTACCCTTTACTATTAAGTAATTTAATATGGAAGTTAGTTGTTCACAATCATAATTTTAAAAAAAAGGGCCTGGTATCACCACTGAATAACATTTTTGCAACCAATATTGAGACAATACAGGTTAAATCCTGCTTCTAATTTTAATTCTTCTAAAAAAGTCTATTCCCAAACTCTTTAATAATAAGAAATAAAAACCTCAAAAAAGTAGTTTTAAAAAACAATAGTCAAGTTTTCCTTAAATCTATTAATCTTGGGGAAGGTGTTCAAACAGCAACCAAAGAACACTGAATACCTAGCTACATAAAGAACTCCAAAAACAGATAACATTTCAAAAGGACGCAGGTCTAAATACCTAAATACATAATCTATAAACCACAGCAAGAAAGGTTACTGCAAAGACATACAGCTCTGAATACCTAACAACATTGGAAGAGAAACTTTTCACAAAAGGAGGTAGAATGCTACACTTCTCATGCCAGGAGAATAAGTAGTCCAAAACTATCCCATGAGCACCTGCACACCTCTACATCATGTCATCAGAATGTTTTAGATTTTTGACACATTCTTTCCCATACCTCTCAGTCATAAGAAATTATACTTTTTACATACATACATACATACTTTATTGACTTTCCCAAGGGGCTTTTCAAAGACAATACATGATCCTATTTACAATTAAGAAATGTTTTAAAATATATATAAAATTACAATTCTTTAAGTAATTTAGTACGTAAACGAGTTTTAAAAACATCAATCGAGTTACACAGTTTAAAGGAATTGTCTAGGGAGTTCCATAAGTTCACAGTTCTATAGAAAAATGTTCTCTGACCGGCAGCTGTTCTAAAAAAGGGAATTTGTAAAAGCTGTGAATTTCTGGTGCTACGTCGGCTAACCTCTGCTCGCTTTATGAATTTTGATGTAAGGTATTCAGGGGCTTGACCGGTCATACATTTAAAAGCCATTGTAGCGTTCCGGTAATAAAGCTGACTGGGAACTGAAAGCCAATTTAGCTCCTTGCGAATTGGTGTAACATGGTCAAATTTACGCGCGCCGCTAACAATGCGGCATGCGAAGTTCTGCACTGCCTGTAACTTGTTGACATTACATTTTGAGGTATTTGACCAAACATTGGAGCAATAAAATAACCTGCTAAAAACTAAGGAATTAATAATCATCAAAAGTGTACGTTTGTCGAAGACATGCTTGACACGGTTTATCTGGCCAAGGCGGGACATGCACGAGGAAGCGGTTTTAATTATATGTTCATCGTAAGTTAAATTAGAATCCAAAGTCACACCAAGGTCTTTGGCGGTGTCTGTAGGGACAATGTCCTTACCCATAAAGGAAAGGTAACGAAATTGGAATTTTGCACGCATCTGCCTGCTGCCAAATATCATCAACTTGGTTTTGCCAGGGTTTAGTAACAATTGATTGTTGGAACACCATTCCCCTATTTTAAACAGGTCGTCTTCCAAATCAGCAATTGCATCCAGGTTGGCTTTAAGCTCGAAGGAAGTAATGAGTTTCGTATCATCTACATAACTCTGGGTGCTGCATTTCTGTGGGATCAATGGAAGATCGTTCGTATATATGCTAAAAAGAAGTGGGCCCAAGATGCTTCCTTGAGGAACGCCACTGGTCACAGACAAAGGCTCAGATAGCGTTGAATAGATTCGTACTACTTGTGACCTGTTGCTTAGGTAACTACGAAACCATTGGAGAGTGTCACTGGAAATTCCGACATCTTGCAATTTTAAAATTAACGTGTCATGATTGACACTATCAAAGGCTTTGCTCATATCTAATAGTACAACTGCCGTTAACTTCTTTTTATCGATGGCGTTAAGAATTGTGTCTGTTGTTTCAATGACAGATGTTTCACGAGAGTGCCGTCTCTTGTTACCGCTTTGACTCTTTGATAGGGTGTCATTTGATTGCAGATACGAGGTGAGTTGATTATGTACTACCCTTTCGCAAACCTTCGATAAAACTGGTAGAAGTGAGATGGGTCTATTGTTGTTTGCCTGTTCATGGTCGCCCTCCTTTAGGATGGGTGTAACCTCGGCTGTTTTCCATTTTGATGGAAAAACACAGTTTTGAAAGGATGCATTAACGATAGACGTTATTGGGTGAACAATTGGATTAAGACAGTCTTTGATGACACGGATCGGAATTTTATCTATCCCGGGGGCCTTGTTTGAAGGCATCGCTGCTATTATACGCTCTACTTGTTTATAATCAACGGTACTAAGTGTGAACTGATCAGAGGAAGCGTATTGTCTCGGCACGAAATAATTCTGATTAAGTGTTAAGTTGCATTCATTAGCCAGGGACGTAATTTTGTTGTTTTTACGGGTATAAGGAACAATGATGATGTTATAAGGCCTTACCTTTGAACTCTGTAGACACGTGTCCAAGGTGGTACTAAGGCAAGAATTCTGGCAATCAAGTCCACCAGTGTATTGGGTGGGTAACTCTTGTACCTCCCTGTCTTCCACAGCTCATACAAACCTGTTCACAGTGCAAAACAACACAATAAGTGTTTATGAGAAATGAACATGTATAGGTTGTGGTTCAATTTTATCTTTGGTTCAAATTTTTTCTTTGTTTTTGGGTACGTTAATGTATGATAACGAGTTGGAAAGGAGAAAATTTAGCCACAGCATGGACAGTTGTCATCTGTCAAGTGGTATTTTGCTATACTTGTTATGTTTTTACACAGTAGTTATACAGTAGTTCAGCTATTTCTCTTTGGATAATGTGTGAAATCTTCCACCATTGTCTACAGCTCTACCAAAACAGCTGAGCTATTGCACCACCTTCAATATATTGTCCCCCTTTCCTCCCAATTATATTATCTTTAATTGTAATTCTTCTTTGAGGATATTAGCAAACATCTTCCACATTTGGTCAACGGCTGCTTGCTATGAAGAATTAGCTGGGCTATTTAACCCAATCAAAAATTGAGAAATACCTAGAAAGAATAATAATGAAAATAACTATTAAAACTGGACTGTAGTCATTAGATTTCCAGTATTTTAATGGGCTCTCTGGAGCAGGGTTATCGGCCCTTTACCCTACTGTGACCAGATAATTATGGTAAATGAACTTGTCAGAGAGAAAGCTGAAAACTTTCAGAATCAGAACTTTAAGTTGATTCATTTTACACTCACAATAGTGACAAAGAAAAAGTAATGCAACACTGGGAAAATCACATTGTATAAAAAGAAGTCAAGCATGGGTAAAATTTCAGTCACAATCGAGAAGTGACTCATCAAAATACAACTGCAGTCAGTTTAGCCAACAAGCCATGTGTACACAGGCTACAATCGGCGACAAAATGAGTTGAGACACTTCGCCCAAAAGTAGGTTTTTTTACGTTTTATGAACTTCAAAAGGAGGAAATATAGCTTTCCTCTCCCATCCCCTCCGTACAATGTTGGGCCCTTGTTCTAGCTACCTATAGAAAACAACAAGCACCCCAACTTTGAATGGAGGGGACAGGGGAGGGGTGCGGATTCTTTTGTTCTCCGAAGTCACCCTATTTAAGTACAATGTCTCAACAATTTTGTCGCCGATTGTAGAAACCCATCCACCTTAAATTTGTTTCTCTTTGAGCAAAATTTTAAAAAATGGCAAGCTTTTCCCAAGCTTGCAACCAAGGCAACCAAGAGGATCAGCAGGCAACCAAGTGGATCATTTTCCCACCCCAGTAATAAAAAACTGTTGTAAGTACACCAACATAAATATCCACAACAGCCTCACTGCTGCTTACACTCGTTTTGCCTCCATCATCAGTGGTTTTTTAGTTGTCAAACGATGGAAATCTTGAAATCTTGATCAGTTCAAAATTTTTAAAATCAATCAAAATAGGACAGTTTGGCAGTTTTGATAGACATCTGAGTTGTGAAAAAAGCACGACCTTCATCTCTTTACAAAATAAAGTTTTAGCAGCTTGCTTAGGTTGTTGTTTCAATCAAACAATAATAATATTATTCTGATCTGGCTTACTGGATATTAAATAGAGCCTACACCAATTTTTTTTAAGTTTTGTATATTCAAGTATATTATTTGGTGGAATTTTCAAAACCCTTTTTGGATACTTGGGCTACACTTCTGTTAGTTTTTGGGAATCCAGTGAGAGACAAGGAAAATAACACTTTATTCAAAACTTGGATCTTAAGCATAGGAGGTTAAAGCTCATCAACATCAACAAAATAAACTGCAACTTACCTGTGCCACGGATAACCAAGGTTGGATAAATTTTTAAACCATCTGCTCTAAATGCAGGATTTTCGAAAAATTCCTGTTGAGAGAGCAACCATTATTATATTCAAATGTTGTCTGACCACATTTACATAATATTTAAAGTTAAGATGTAAAGATGAGTAGTCCACTAACTATAAACTGTTCAATGTCTCTCTCCAATCCCACATTTGGCAGATCAGGCATCATATGTGACACAACCTACACAGCAAGAAAGTTAAAATATCATTAGGTACCTTCCTTTAACTCCACAATTAAATAGGCAACACTTGAAAAAGATATAGTAAAAAATAATAACAAAAATTCCATGAAAGTAACCAAAAACATGTGGTAACAACAACAAAAAAATTCACCTCATTATTTTAGACCTCACCTTGAAACCTGCATCTTTTGACAGATGAAATGACTCACTCACTGCCTTCACTGTATGGCCTCTGAACAAAATAACAAAAGAAAAAATGCAATAAAAAAATATAATTATTTTAACATTTCATTGGCAATTACAACAGTCTAACAAAAATTAGTTTAGTTAAAACTATAATCCGTTAAAATTATCATTTCCTTATTCATAGTTTTGAGTGCCAGTTATTGTTTTGTTTGCCCTACCTGTTGGTATCTCGGGCTACATCCTCATACACACTCTGTACACCAATCTCAAGACGAGTGCAGCCATACATTAGCATTGAGCTGAAAAACAAGAAGCATATTAGGACAACAGCAGTAATTATGACTTGTATTATCCTTATAAGCTATATTTCTGCTCTCAGCTCCGAAAAAGAGACTCACTTATAACTAAAGACCAACAATCTAATATATAACAATAAATTACTACCGTATTACTCCTGTTATATGCAACACTTTATAAACAGATAATATCCTCTTTGCACCCCTAAATTCTTCAGTATTTCAAAGAAACCAAACCTTCTCATCTACAAATTAGTTCGACACAAGTGCGACGTAAAACTTTACACATGAGTGCCAATATTTTAGGCACTCATGTAATCTGCCCAAAATTTTAACCATAACCAATACCTAAAGATGATAAGACAGTCCTGTTTATCATGTTTAAGCTGCAAGCATTCTAAAAGTTTGACTGCCTGTACCTCCTCCCTCTCAACTATGTTGCATTGTTTTGCGAATTGCATTTAGAATCTATTTGCATCAGCATTTGAAGTGGGATAGAAGGACAATACATGTAATTAATATCATGATCAGTACAAGTACCTAGCAATGATTACACAGAAGAACCATTCCTTCTGGTATAACATTCTTTTGGCTCAAGTATTACAGATGCTTGATAAGTCATTTTCCTATCATTAAAACCTCATTAATCTATTTTCAAGGCCCCTGGTTGGTTGCAATGAATTGGGGATTCATTATGCTGGTGAAACCGAGGCTACAAAAATGTATATGTTCACACTATACCGGATATTATTACAGGGGCGGATCTAGGGGGAGGGTGCAGGGGGTGCCCCCCCCCCCCCCCCCTGAGATGACCTGCGGTTTTCTAATACAACTGGTATTCCGCAAAAAAAAAAAAAACTATGTGGTTTATTTGTGTTGAAGTAGAGCAAGAGACGAGTGCACCCCCTCCTTAAAAAAAATCCTGGATCCGCCCCTGTATTATATGTTGACACAAAAACCATACTATAGGGCTTCTGTTCTCAGATACAAAGGGTGCTTTTGGAGTGATTTCTGTAATGGAGCAAAGCTGCGCAGCATTGATCTCGGCATGATGTTGGATGTGAGTGAACAAGTTGCTCAAGTCTTGTTGCTGTTCATACCATACCAGACAGCTTGAAAATAATTTATTTTGAGTTTGACTCAGCCCCACGAGTATAATGAAGTGCATGTAGGTGCAGAGTGCAGCCTCCCTACCTTAAATGTTTTTTCAGACAGTAGTCAGGTCTTGTTTCTATGGTGATTCCAATACACTTTGTCTTGCTCCTCTCAGAATATCTACAAGATACATCAGGGTGACATAACACTTGAATGTCCATCAATGGAACAATTAATGCTTTCTAAAACAAAATGATTCCAGATTACATCAAATCCGCTAATAATAATTTGAAGGGATGCCTGGTATTAAGAAAAATTATCCCTACTTGACTTTTGAAAAACTGATAGATTCTTCTTGCAATCTGCCTCGTAATTAAGCTTGTGATGCCAAGAAAGTTTGATTTTAGATCAACAGTCAGTTAAGGCTTTTTTGTCCTACTCCATTCAATACTTTATACGAAAATGAAAAATATGCAAAGACAAACTAACCAAAACAAGGTGAAATGGTCATAGAAAAAGAGTACTCACTTGACAGCTTCATCTACATTGTTACTTGTGTGACCTGAAAGAGCATCATGAAGATTTCTGATGAAAAAGTCTCTGTAACTTTCATCCAGACACATAAATGTTCCTCCCATAACAATAAATTCAACCTGTGCCAAAAGAAAGGTAAAGAACAAAAATTGTGTATTATTTTGTCAGCCTATACCTAATAGGGTGATAAGATGAAAATTGACCAAATTTGAGTACCACAATATAACCTTTAGGTTAACCATTTGCTTCTACAAATTTTGCAGAAAAACACCGTTTAAAGGAAGTCATGCTGCAGAACTTTGATCTATGGAAAGTTCATGTAGCATGCAAGTAGTCAGTTCCTTGTTCAATTTTCTTTGAAGGGAAAATTATAGGGTTCCTTTAAAAGATGCAGGCAAATTAGCTCAATCACCCCATTGATATGAGGGGGGGGGGGGGGGGAATGACCTCTTGCATTCTTTCTATGTGGAAAGTGCTACTGGTTACAAACCTAAGACTGGGCAGTGACTTTGTATCATGCAGGCCTACAGCTGTAACTATGATCACTCTGCTAACTACTTTTGCCTTTAACAGTAGGTTTGAGACTTTAGATGTAGATAACATCAGGATATGGATTTTCCCACTGTTGTGGATTCTCAATATGTTGAAATATCAAAACGTTATCCACATCTCAAGTCTCAAACCTCTAAAACCTGTACCTTGATATAAATGGGAGACAAATGAACACACAATGCTGATGAATATAAATTTCATCTTAATTACCTTGTCAACACTGTGACCAAGTTGTTTAAGCTGTAACAAAGAAAAATCAAATACTCAGTTTTACAATTTACATCATATTCACCAAACATATCATTTACAACATAGGGAAACCACTGGTTTTCAAAATGAAAATCCAGCATACAGAAAACTGATTGACCGCAGGTGTCAAAAGCAACCTGTGTGACTAAAACAATAATATTGTATTTAAAAAAGAATAACTTTTTGAACAAGTAGTAGGAGTATCAAGTTGAAATGGCACAAAAAAAATGAGTGCATCTATATTTTGAATATGGTTACAGACCTTGTTTTCATTATAACTGTCTCTGTGCAAAGTTATCAGGAGAAAAAATTCTGAGATTATTAGGATACCTGATCCATCCGGTGCCTGGTTTGCAAATAAGGATTGTACCTGGCTCGGATTGCTCGCATTGATGTGGGCTGAAAGAGCAGATATAGCATCTGTAAATCTTTTTTTACCAAAATACTCAACTATTTCAAGAATAGTCAATTTGCATGTGCAGCAAACATTGTTGAGTAAAAAAATAATGACTGTCTAGAGGAGTGAGAAGTGATTACCCTGGTAGGTTGCAAGGATTTTTTGCTCCCTAAGCAAACTATATAAAATAGTATAGAGGTAGATAGAAGGATTGACGTAGGCCCCATACAACCAAGAATAGAAATATGCTCCATGAAATATCCACACTCCTTTCCCCCGCCCCAGTAGAGGGTTTAAAGGCTTTTTACTCCTCCAACCTTCTGTAAATTCTATTTTAGGTTCATCCTTTCTCTAAGAATCTTTAGGCCTTAAGACCCTCCTGCCAAAATAACAACTAAAAACCGTGAACACCTGAAATATTCCCTTAAATAATGTTCCTTGTGTTGTGACCAGTCACATTGATCGGGACACAAGAGATATCTACAAGTCTTAAAACTAATCACCATATTTACTCCCACGAATAAGCGCCGTATTTGGGAGAATAAAGTTAATAATCTCGGCATCCCTAATATAATAAAAATCAAAAGACAGCTGTTATATTCAATATCAATTCGCACTTGTTACTTCTTTCACTAAATTTCTCAGAGGAAATAAACAACCAGTCCCTTTTAATACTGAATGACTGATTTAAGTGAACACTTAAGTGAATGACTGACTGAGTACAAAAGTACTACAGGCCTACCTCATATCCTGTATAGGACTGGGTGGAGTATTCAAAATCAGAGTCTGGTCCTCCTGGGCAATACCTTAACATTAAACACACGCATTGGGAAAAATAATGATGAAATACAGTATGTGCAAAAATGCCACAGACACAATACTATCACTGAAAAAATTTACATATTTTGAGAGAAAAATTGTTGGCATAATTTCAAACTAAATCGGAGATAAGCTCAAAATTCAATTTTATGCTGAAGGTTTGGTGACTCGTATGAGAGACTAGGTGATTAGCGCCTTATCTCGGAGAGTCCCAGATACTCCCGGAGAGTTGGCAATAAATGTATTTCCCTGACATCTTATGGCATCTATTGCTTATAAAGATCAGCTATGTTGCATAGTTCAGCTTGCCATTGGTTAAACTTGTGATGTCAGAGCACTGCTTTGTTGAAAGAGTTTACCACTAACTTGTGATGGAAAGGAACCATTTTTCTGTGCTGTCTACCGTAAAAATTGAAAACTCCCTGTTCATTTTTAAACTTTCAAACCAGAACAAAATCGCTGTTGTTCTTTAATGACTAAAAGACTTCTTCTTCAAGGGTAATAAATTCAAGGGAAGATCTAAATTTTCATTTTTCTAGTGAACATGAAATAAAAACAAAAACTTACACACAAATATTTCCAGTCATGTTAATATGTGGGCATCTGTGAGGTTTACACATCACTGCAACAACAGCTATCTATATATGCAACAGCAAAAACATTATTCTGAGCTTAAAGACTTTCAGGAAAACCTAGTAGTCCAGGTGCCAAGAAAAACAAGTGCAGCTTACCAAAAAAGTGGGTACATTTGCATTGTTTTTACTTTACTAATCATTGTGATGTGTGTGGTTGTGGGATTTCTAAGACTGTTCAATATTTTTGCCTTCTAGAATAACTTTGGGACGTCCTATGTATAAGTCGACCATAGCTTTCTTAAGTGTTTATGGTACTAAGGATTTTATCTTGCACTTTGCTGCCAATTTCATACTTGACTCACATTTTTCTTACTCCTTACAGGGCTTTTGTCAAATCCATAAAGATTCCAAAGACACTTGATACTTACAGTTCTCAACCCTCTCGCAAGATGAGAGTTTGTCTCTCAAGACGAAACTTTCATCTTGCAAGATGAGAGTCTCGTCTCAAGAGATGAGAGCCTTGTCTCAAAAGACAAGGCTCCTGTCATGTGAAAGGGTGGTAACTTACCTTTGACTAATACTATAACTTGATTTTTTAAATTTCAAATAACTTGTAAACATACACATTCACTGCTTTCATTCCAATGTTTTACACCAAAGAGGGAACAGTAGTAAAACAAAAACATTCCAGGCTAGTTCAAAAATTCTTTTAGGGTGTTACTAAAACGAAGACCCAAAAACGAAGACCTAAGACCTAAGACCCCTTGGACTAAAACGAAGACCCTGTGGACTGAAACGAAGACCCTATGGACTAAAACGAAGACCCCATGGACTAAAACGAAGACCCTATGGACTAAAACGAAGACCCCATGGACTAAAACGAAGACCCTATGGACTAAAACGAAGACCCCATGGACTAAAACGAAGACCCCATGGACTAAAACGAAGACCCCTTGGACTAAAACGAAAACCCCATGGACTAAAACGAAGACCCCATGGACTAAAACGACTGATGCTAACCGCTGAGGGCAATACCCGTTCCCGTAATTTGTTACGGCGATTTGGGAATGTTGTGGAATTTCCTCTGCAGTATTTAGTTGTGATAGTCAAGTCTATCACTTACCTTTCCTTCAGGTTTCTTTGCGGAAAATATTTTGCATGTTTTAAACCTCTTTGGAAGTGTTTACGATGAAGATGACGTCAGTTTTATTTAAATCAAAGCTTTTTGCAGAGTGAAGGCGATAGAGCCCTCTAGTGTGTCGTGTGGTTATAATGCGCGTGTGGTTATAATGCGATTGGCGTGACAAGCCCAAAGGTCATCAGCGTGTCCATCAGCGTGTTCATGGGAGGCCTAGACAATCAAAAAGGCTTGTGACAGGATTTGTCTTGAAGACTTCCGCCAAACGTGTTTTGGGCGCGTAGTTGGGGTTTGAGGGAGGAGGGGGTCCATTGGCTTTCTGATATTTTATGGTTGAAAATTCAATGTCGGATGATTTGGGTGCCATCCCGGGTGTAATGAGTTAAGAAAATATAACCGCGTGCTCCAGCTTTCTAAAATGTCGAAGAATTGTATCAATGCATTTAAAAAACAAAACAGTGACAACACGTATAGCCTGCGTAGCAAGCGTTTCCTCGCGAGGTTCGTCTAGAAAGCTGGGACAAGAGCAAAAAAACATGAATGACGGGGGAGGGGGAGGGGAACGAAGGAACCGCTTGCCCGCAAACCCCACGATTTTGAAAAACTGCGTTCGCCCACGAACGCAGCTTCTGATTGGCGCGGTGTGGGTAGTGTTGATTACTTAACATTCGAAACATCAATCAAACCAGGTATGCTTTGTTTTCGTGCGTCACAGATCTGGTCTCATCTGATTTGTGGTAGCCGATTACAAATGCTTTGGACTGATATTTATTGGAATCGTGTTTGTGCGAAGGTTTATGAGATCAGAGTCTTCCAAGTATAATTGGGGATCGAGCAGTGGAGACCAGGGAAGGCCAATTTATTGAGAATGACGGCGTGCAGATCCGACTGGCAAAAATGGACTGTTTGTTGGAGATAACATCAACATAAATCATAACATCGGTACTCGACACTAGCTAAAGCCGCCATGGACAAGCGATTTGTCAGCTTTTTTGAAATGAAAAGATTCTTTTTGCTTATTGAAAATTTAGCGGCATCTATTGTAGTGAACGTTTCGAGACAGGCTGAAGAGCAGCCGCTCTGCAAAACTTATACCCGGCGGAGTGAATTGTTCCGGACAAATCATTTTTGACGTGTCGACAAGGTTTCAGACGAGATAAAGCCACGCAGTAAAAAAAAAAAATTAAATTTTGCAGCAATCGCTCATAGTTTTAACTTTCTTTTATCATAAATTTTTTTTATTACAGTTCTTGCAATCGCCTGCAACGTTTTCTATTAGAGAACAAAGTAATTTTACAAATCTGGTAATCCAGGGGTAATCTGTTCGTTATGTTTCTATTTTGACGAGCTGTCAATTTACAAATGAATCGAACCGTGAAATATCAGGGGGCGTTTTCCAGAATCGTGGGGTTTGTGGGCAAGCGTTTCCTCTTCTCCCTCCCCCTCCCCCTTCAACCTTTTTTTTGCTTCCGCTCTAACTTTCGCCCAATAACTCGATTGGAAACGCTTGCTACGCAGGCTACAACACGTAGTACAGGGAGGGAATTTGTCATTGACGAATTCAATGACAGAGGAACCTCGCGCTCTATTTATTACTTTCTACCTCATCAATAGGGGAAAAAAAAGCCTTCGATCTAAAACATTACTCGAGTACAGGTTAACATTTCGAGTTTCATTTAAGCGAGGTTCATTTATCTTTATGCCGGGTTTTATTTGTTTTATTTATATCCCTGTCATACGCTGTTACGATATTCTGTACTCTGTTGTTAAAAAATGACTAATCTTTACGGCTTAAACAGTTGTTTTTATGATAACTGTGATAAAAAATAATAATAAGAAAAGAAAAAGAAGGAAAAAGACAAGGCAAAAAACGCTTAATCGACGAGACTCGAACCTAGGACTTTTGTTCCAACATTACGGTTTTACCACTAGGCCACGAGGGCTCTCTCCCCTTCACCCTGCAAAAACTTCCTTTGATTTAAATAAAACTGACGTCATCTTCACCGTAAACACTTCCAAAGAGGTTTAAAACGTGCAAAATGTTTTCCGCAAAGAAACCTGAAGGAAAGGTAAGTGATAGACTTGACTATCACAACTAAATACTGCAGAGGAAATTCCACAACATTCCCAAATCGCCGTAACAAATTACGGGAGCGGGCATTGCCCTCAGCGGTTAGCATCAGTCGTTTTAGTCCATGAGGTCTTCGTTTTAGTCCATGGGGTCTTCGTTTTAGTCCAAGGGTCTTCGTTTTAGTTCATAGGGTCTTCGTTTTAGTCCATAGGGTCTTCGTTTTAGTCCATAGGGTCTTAGGTCTTAGGTCTTCGTTTTTGGGTCTTCGTTTTAGTAACACCCATTCTTTTAGGACAGAATGATACTTACACCTGATGCTGTTCTAACTGGTTTGGCTTTAAGCTTCGGAAGTAAAACCTGTGAATAATGATGATATTAGGTCGACCATTATGTACTATAATTATATTAATTATTTATGATAAGGAGAAGAATTAAAGTAACAGTTTACACAAATACTCACCTTTTTATAAGCCGGAGGCACAGCAGCAATTATGTCAACAAGTCTGGGCTGGGATGTCAAGCCATACTTGCTTGCGGTTTGTCCCTTTATTCTGATGGAATCAAAGAAAAAAGGTTCATGTTACATTAATTTTATTGTTTTGTCTTTGGTAAACATTTGGATAGTCTAACTGAGATCTCCTTTCTTGGGATCAGGTCACTGATATGTGACCCTCCACAGGATTTTAATGCTAAAGGTGAAAGCACGCGCACGACACGCTTTGACTTTAAAACAAAAGAATTTATTTTAACATGCGTTAGCACGCTTGCAATCTTGCCTCATTAGCAATTTCTTTTGTTTCAGAGGACACGCTTGAGACAATTAAGCGTGAGCAAGTCGAACAAAAGAGCGTGTTAAAGTTTTCAAACAAAAAGCTCAGTGCGAAAAAGCACAACACGCTTTCAGTGTGCGCAAAAGCATGCAAGGCGTGTTATCTATAAGCTAAATAAATTTCCTCTACAAAAAGGAATCGTAAATGATTATGAACGGCACCCTTTTTTGGTAACCATCGAGAAAGAAAAAGTTATACCTCAGCGATCGCAGTGATAGTATCTGATTGAAAAAACCTTGTCGCTTGAAAAGTATAAACAATGAACGGTGTGACCTACTGGATTTATGGGTAGAACTATATTAGCATTGCAAAATCAAAGTTCTTTCCAGAAATGTTTACTGACAAAGCTGTACAAAGGTTATCTTGACTTTCCTTAATTTAAAACACATTTGCAATTTTCTCAGAAACAGTGATGCTTCGGACTTAAGACACTTTCTCAGCAGTATTTTCCCGAAAAATTTAGCTTCCAATTGAAGGTTTTAGGAAAGTGAGAATTTTATCGTATTTTCGGATCCCAAAATTTTAGGATTCCTTAATTCTCTACGAAAAATAGCTTAACTGGGGAATGAAATGGAAAAAAATAAAACTTCAGAAAATCGTAAGGAATTTATTAGATAACCTTCGAAAATTGTACATGCATGGAACGGTCATCTAGAGATGTTTAGCCTTCCTCAACCTATAGAAAATTCTAGGCAGTTTTTGTTTCTACGATTTAATTACCTTCGTTTGTCTCAGCATGGCTTAAAAGATATATTAAACTAATTTATTCAACTTCATTTCTCTGTGCATTACTGCTAATAAATATTCCCGTGGCATAACTATAATTCAGGCGACATAACTTCAGTGCCTCGCATGCGATAGGGGGCGTCTTTGCGATTCCGGTCAACAGCCGACAGCCGGAGGAATTGGTTTACACTGATCTTGCGTTAATTCCAGGCTAGACCACCATTAAGTCGTGATTTTCAAATGGCCATGGTTACTATCAAATTCCAGAACAGTCTCAATTGGTATATTTGATTCACTTCGACCAGTTATCAATGCTGATTAAATCCGCTGAAAACCCAAGCCATTTTTATCATCTTAGTGGTTTTAGTAATCAAGCGTGTTCAGCGTG
>NC_133211.1:9871210-9886210 GCF_958299795.1 Porites lutea
CTGTTCATCAGGATTTGAATGAATTTAGTCGTATCAAGAGAGGATAAAAGCCCCTTTTTAAACTCTTGGTCGTATAGATTCCATTTTATCATCGTCAATTACTGAATTCTAAACATGTTTATGGGGTTCTTCGTTTTCTATGTTAAAATATTCAGAGCAGACTTCTTAATGTTAATTAAATTTTTTAACGAGACTACTGTAATCATGTATCGACGTGAATCAAGTAGACGTACAGAAACAAAAAAATTGTTCATTAAACTTGCTGCAAACGGCTACCGAGAGTTGATTGGCTCCGGGGCATTTTTCCTCTTATTTTATCCCCAATCAGCCATTGGGCTGATTTCATGACAGCTGAAGTATCCCCTTGACATGGGAGCTCATGGGCGCATCTGGAATTGACTGAGAGATGAAATAGCGACAAAACGTGAACGACACAAGACTTTGAAGATGACTACCGCGCAGGTTGTCGAAACGTCAGTCACTGTCAACAAATTCTATTCAGGACTAGGTTCACGCGGACGATCATGCTCAACTTACCTATGAAACGACACAAATTAAAGATGGTCTGATACTACGACAACGAGCTAAGACAACCGTAAGTACAACAATAAAATGGCTTCCTCCTCAACAACGTGGAAAACTCACTTTTAAAATCGGAAAGTAACTGAGTACCTGCCCAAAAGGCTTTAAAACTGTATAAAGGTAACTAATCGTTTAAACATGTACGACAAAAAAAGCAATCAGGGCCTCCAGCGGTTAACCCGAGACCACTTCAGATTAGAGAACGAAAGGGGAAGTAGAGTAGAGTAGGGTAGGGTAAAAGGGAATAGGAAAAAGGCAAAAGGGTGGAGTGGGGTCAGCGTTATAGGTAGAGGGTAAGAAGACAAAGGGTAGGTTGATATTTCTATAAGCAGAGGAGAGAAGAAGCGTTCATCGCTCGTTAGTCCTAGGAAGGGTTTTGCTGCTCCGCACAATTTTTTTTTGTCTTGAGTTTATGAAGTTCTTGATATAAAATAGGTAGTTTTAGAAAGGGACGCGTTTACGTAAGAAAAGAACAAGAAACGACGTGTGTGAAGAAACAAGCAAAATTTATGATTACACTTGTCGTAACAAGGGGTCAACTTTTCAACATTTTGATACCCTCAGGGCGTTTCTTTCATATTCCTTCGAGTTAGTCTTATATAGCATTTTATTTTCTTTAATGCAGTGGATAAACAGGCCATGAAGTTCCAAACTGCACTTCGTCTGAAGTTGGAGAATTTTCTTCTTTTGTCATGGACCTTGGGGACATTTAACAACCTGAATTCAAGACTGGATTGGGAAGGGGGGGGAGCAAGGTCTCTTGCTGCCGAGTTTGGGGGGAGGCTTGGTTGGTGTGGGGCAGTGAGAGAGCTTGTTCGCTGGCTAGACCCTGGGACGTAAAAGCGCTTGTGCTTTTGTAAATGTACGAGCGTTCAGAAAAATACAAGAATCTACTGAAACGGAGCTTTGGCAAAGCCGAGAAGACTACCCCTTACATTATGTTTGGTGAACCTTGGTTTGTTTTGGTTCTTGGACCTCTGGGCCGAAGGTTCATGACGTCATCGACGTCATGAACCCTTCTAAATGGCGTCAGGAGCCCATTTTTGGGTTCCTGATGGCGTGGATTAATATGCACATTCACCAATCATTTCTTTACCGTTCATCGGGTACTAACGAGGAGAATTTGATTAGAAATCAGAATGCTTAGCAACATCAGCAAAACAGCTGGCCGTGAAAAGGGTAAAAGCGAGGAGCAGAGAAAGTGAAAAGGAAAATTTGAGAGGGCGCAAAATCGACCCCAGAGCTCCTCTGCGCATGAGTCAGATTGCGTAAGCATTGGGGTCGAGATTGGAGGGGGCATTAAACCCAAAAACTTGAACTTTTATCTTTTGCGCATGCCTGAATTTTAGCCCAGTTTAGGAACAGAAATGCAGTGTTGTGCTCGACTAATTAACTGAATTTTGGTTAGCCTTTTTTAGTTTTTTCCCCAACTGGCATCAAAGGGCGTTTAAGGTAATATTTACGGCTTTTAACGAATGGTTCAGAGTTTTATAGGTGTGCAATTTTTGGGAAGTACACTGTTTTGGTGTCACTAATCTACACCTTTTTTTAAAAGTACGAAACCTGTCATGCAATTTAGAATAGAGATAATCAATTTTTTTTCTTTGGTATAAAATGAACATGGTTTCGCGTGCTGTTTTCGCAAATTTCGAACATTCAGTTTTTCGCTACCCGAATGTGACGAGCCGTGAAAGTAGCGATCCTCCCCCAGGGATCCTCCATGCTCCAAAATTCGCAATATAAAGGAAAGGTGACCATTGCCACGGTTTTTTAAACTTTATTTTTATTTGTTTTGGCTAAAAATTAAAATGAAGACTTCGTAAAACCAGCTAGCAAGTGAAGATCTGATAACACTGACAAGATCAGTATATTTGATGAATTTAATGTTATTGCTTTTTCATTCTCGCGTCGATTTTATTTGCAGCAATGGTAAGCTGTCGCCTTTCTTCCCACATGTCTCATGTAAACTTTAAATATTTAAAAAAGTTAGCCAAATTGGTCATCGACCGTTAATAATTTATTATTACCTCCATAAAACGCATGGTAACCATTAATAAGCTGATATGAATATACATAAACAAAACTCTACATTACATCAGAAAGCAAGATAAGGTCGATTTCTATTCAGCGAAATGTGCAATGTCGTATGATAACGGAAAACGAAGAGCTAAAATACAAGCGTGCATTTTCATTTTAAGAACAGCTGAAATTATTTCAGCGAAGTATTGCATGATCTTGCGTGTGAAACAACACGTATACCCGTGTAAAGTTTGCCACGCTGCGTGATCATAATGCATGTGGCCTGAATGTCTTTATTGCCTATATTGTCACAGGAAGTGTTAATGAATTAATTCCAACGGCGATGCTAGGAAACCATTTTCTTGATAATTTTTTTTATTAAATATGCGATGACGTCAGTTTGTTATGTCTTCAATCAAAAGTTTGTAGTTAATGGGATTGCTTCTTGCTCGCGGCAAATGGTTTCGAAAGTTTATCCACTTGGAAAACGTGCCTTGTTCAGTAACAGTTATCCGTGGTGATATTGCTTTCGCATTTTGAATTCCACCTGAGTTTTCGATATTCTCTTCTACTACAGTCCCCTCGTCTTCTTCTACCAATGTAGCATACCCAAATATTCCGGCCCATGTATTGATAATATCTCTCTTAAGGCGACATCTAAGGCTTTGTTTCCCATTATAAAACGGCGCCGCTGGGGCATTGTTAGAAGGATTCATATCCCACAGATTATGTACCACATGCGAAATAGCTTCAATCCACCTTTCGCAACTGGATTTGCAGTCCGTTTTTAAAAGGTGAACCCCTCTTTTTGCATATAATTTAAATTTACAAGTTCCGTCTCCATTTTCCATATGATCAACCGTTGGTTTCGTCCCATGATCAGGAACATGCTTGGATGACTTTCTACCAACAACCTTGCACGTTGTTTCCTGTGACAGTTTAATCATTCCAGCGACTTTTCGTTTACTTGGGCTCATGAAGATAAGCCTGTCATTTCGTAAAATCACCCAGTATTCTCTCCAAGTGTTTTTCTTCATTTTCTTCCGTAAAATTTCTCCAAAGATTTCTTCGTCAGGTGAATTGACCATGACCAATAACTATAAGAATTCAACCCGGTAATATTTGATCAGACTTGTTTATGGTTAGAAGAAAATGCCGCTATAGACGACCCGGATATCGTTTTCCTCGTTACCTTCTCTGCGAGGAAAATTTTCGCAAAGTAACTATTCGTTTTGCTTTGAGCGGTAGTCCTGAATCAGTCCTAGATCCTTACAGGACTTCGTCGTTTGACTAGTCGACTAGTATAAATAGCACAAACTGTCTTGTTGATAAGAAGTGTATTTCAAGTATTGATTAGCCAATAAGCACTCAGTTGGTGACCCTGTCGGTCGTCACTCTGCAGGTTTCCATTTCGATGAAAAATGTCAATAATTCAACATATGTTCAGATAAACACAGGAAACCCAAGCCTACCACAAAAACGTCGTGGACGATTTCACGCTTTCTGCCTCTGAGTCGATTTTCTAGATATTGACTGGAGGCAGTGGACACAGCAAAAATGAGAATTATTTTTATAGGTCAGTTTTGTCAACTGTGAAAATTCTTAAACAAAAACCCATTAGCCATTCTATGTTTCAAACTGTACAACTAGTTTAAAACTCAGAGCCCCCTTTGTCGCCTAAAGCTTTTTTTCTTTGAGTTGACAGAAGTAAAGCTAAAGAGGAGACCTTTGTTAAACCATTTCACGGAAATCTGTCAAGTACGCCTATGGTCGATTATGCAAATTTCTCCAGCCTTCGTATTTGCGAAGCAGAATTTATCTGAAAACTGAACGTCAGAGTTTTATATACAGTATTTCACTTGCGTACATTTTAAGCTTCAAAATCTTTAGTAACCGGATAGTAGTCAGTTTTAATTCATCGGATCAGAATTTGATCTCCATACAAACGATTGTAAAATTGATCTTACTTTTCAAATGTTATAATCATGTTATCAAGATTTACAAGGCGTTCCAAGGTGGGTAGCCCTAGCCGTGTCGCCGTGTCGCCATGTCGCACCCTTTTTTAAATACCTATGGATCTTTTACGGTTTCAGTGTCACTTCACGCCAGCTCTAGTAAAAACCTCATGATGGGGTCGTTCGAAGACCACGGAATTGTAGTCCTTTATACAAATGCCCATTGTAATAGATAGTCCTGACAAGCCGATGACATTATAATTAGACGTGTCTGTGACAAGCTGCTGATGTATCATCCTGTCGTAGTAAAGCTTAGGTTCCCTTTGATACAAACAATAAAGTACATATTTTTGTCGGTAGAGGAGCCTATTTTATTGACTACAGTTCGGTAGGAACTCTAAAAAACTTCCGTCGTTGCTTCATAGTATGATGTGCGACATACAGTGAATGTCAAGAATTTGCAAGAATTTATTGTGAAATCATATCTTTGGCCCAAAGACACCAAAAATGCCCATGCATCGGTTTTACATTACTCCGATCCACGATGATTACTTCCAATATCAGTAAACCTTTCTAAAACTTTTATATCGAATTTATAGGTATTTAGAATAAGCCAAAAACATCTTTGTATCAAGCTAAAAATTTCAAATATAAGGTGGAAGTCTGAGTTCATCGGTAATACGACAAGCTACAGGCTAAGGGCCAAAAATTTTTGCTCTTTTTATTTTGCTTGTCCCTGTTTACCAAGCTAATCGAGTTGTGGAGGTTTCCTGTTTAAGATAACAGGCCCCTTTTTTGTGGACATGATAAAGTGCAGCCCATAGTATTGATTAAAACCATTTTCTTTTTCATATTCTAGATTTTTAAAGCTAATTTTTTTTCCAGTTATGAAAAATATTGAAGCGCCATAAACCTTAGCCACTTGGCTCAGAAAGTCGTCCCAGTGTCCTTTGATTCATGGGCGCTGAAAGGAAATAGATGTCTGCACCCGCTGCATGCAAGCTATGTGCGCAAACAGCCCATATACAAGCTAGTGAAGCTCCGCTCAAGGAGCAAGAAAACTGGAAACGAGTCAGCTGCGCTATGAATGCTGGGACGGTCCATTCTTCGCTCTCTTTTCCGCCATCTTTGTTTCACGTGTGTGTAGATTCTGTAGAAAGTCCAGGTAAAATAGCATATCCCACTTTTCAGCTGTTAAAAAATGCAATAAAACTGTCAAAAAATACTTAAAATTATGTATTATTTATTTAGATCACAAAAGAAAATGCAGAACGAAGCTGGAGAATACGTTGATATGTACACTCCACGAAAATGGTAGGTGAACCATTATGCTCGTGTTTGATCTTTCCATAGTTAATGGTGGTGACTTAACTATGATCTTTCACGTTAACGAGTTCCTGAGTCATTTTACTTTACCGCCTTGCGCATTTACATTTAGAGATAGGTAAACCTTCGAAGGTGTTAAATTTTTGTTATCGAACCTTTGTATCCCTTGAACTCCGAATGGAAGTGGCAAATTTTAGAACGGAAAAATGTCATTTTACACGTGTTTTATATACGCATGTTGTTTTCTCTTCAGCTCCGTCACCAACAGTGTGATTGCAGCAAAGGATCATGCTTCTGTGCAGATTAACGTTGGAGAGGTAAAACTTGCAATACTGTTAGTACTGTGTCATAGTCTTTAATATAGGATGCCACTTATGACAAAAAGATTAATAAGTAAATATGAAGAAGAACCCAAATATTCGCATTAGACCATGAATATTGGTATCAAGATAAGAATATGGGTATTATAAATCCAACCTAATTATATTTTTGCATCAATATATGTACGTTATGGGCATGATGCATGCATACCAATACGTAAGGAACCATTACGTCATAATATGAACACATCCTTTATTTAGAATGCGTCTGTCAGTCATCTGATGTAGTTGTATCCTAATAGAAGGATGCATCTCTCAGTCAGTCATCCGATGCAGATGTTAAATCAATGATATCCCTCCAGTAAAATACTAATAAATGTTCTAAGCTAGGACTTGTAGTTAGATATGAAAAACCACTATAAAACCACCCTAGGGAAGTGGCCAAAAAATATATGGAAACATATTCCCCTACTAATGCAGTAGCACATAAAACCCTGGGGAAAGGGATCAAGGAAAATACATTACAATGTTACATAAACTACTCCAAAATTATACTTATGTAAAAGGGTTCTTGTCTAAATACCTAAATTCATAACCTATATACCAAAATTAGAAACGTTATTCCAAAACATACAGATCTGAGAGACATAACAAAATAAAATGTAGAAAAGGAAAACTATCAGAAGGACTGAGCTGATGTAGAATGGCACTAGTCTCATGCCAAAACCATAAATAGCCTGATACTATCCCAGGAACACCAGCGCACCTCTATACCGTGCCGTCAGAATATTAATTTCTGACTAATTCATTCCCATGTCTCTCAATCATCAGAAATTACATATTCTGGCATGGCATACTGACTTTCTAAAATCTTTGTTAAATACAGATTGATGAAACTGGACGATACACTGGCACTTTCAAAACATATGCCTTGTGTGGGAAGATCAGACAAGAGGTGGGGGAATTAATTGCCTTTCAAAATTGTTCTTGTTATTGATTTTTCCAGAGCACGCACCAGCATTTTTGCAATTGCCCTGAAGCAATCTTTACCTGTCTGACTGCGTCGTGAAATTTTCATCACTAACTGCTTTTGATCTGAAATTTGTCTAGACACAGTAAAAATCTATAACCATGGCAATGATAGACAGAAACTTTCTGAAATCAGTTATAAAGTCAGTTGAAAAAAAAAAAAACATTGACCATTGTCATAAGGTTGCTGTTATTTGTTAACAAAAAATGGCATCTGTGTGAATGGATAGGGTCATCCATTCAAATAAAATTGTGTTTTATTATTTCACAAATATAACTAAATCAACACTGAAGTTTCTTGCCAAAATTAAGGAGTAATGTTCTGCCTATTGTTGGTGTGAATGAAGCATTAGTTAATTAAAAGAGTAACCTTTAAGACCCTTTGTCACTTCTTATGGAGCACAAAATTCCATCAAGACATCTGAAAGGCCTTTTGCTTGCAGAAGCATTCCTTTCAATCTTCTGTTCATATTCAAGCTGTTTTTATTAGTACACGTACAGTTTTTAAAGTACTTGCCGCCATGTTGGAGGGCATACTCTTGCCCTCCAACATGGCAGCCAAAACTACTTTTTGCTTATATCTTGTCAAACGTTTGATAGTTATGCTCAGATGTGCTGCAAACGTTACCACATCATCTTTTCAACACTTTCCTTGAAGTTTAAGTGCAAAATTTGTGTTCAGAAAGAGGTAATTCATAATTTTAAGAATCACATTTAGAAAATGGTGCTGGTGTGAAAAACCAAATAACTATTATTTCGCTTAAGATATGACCCACTAATCATTTTTCAAAGGCAAAATCATATAACTTTTATTTTCATAAAAACAATGTCACATGACCTTTAAGTGCAAATGGCCTATTGTGCTGGTGTCGAGGCTAGTTTTTATCTCACAAGTGCTGAAATTATCCAAATTTGTTTTCTTTATTATAATTATTTCATTATCATCATTATTATTATTTATAATGTATTTCACCCATTGTTCTGAAAGCTAGTTAACTTATTGTTTCATTTATGTAGGGTGAGGCTGATGATGCTCTGACCAGGTTGTGTTGCAAACATGGCATCATAAACAAGTATGTTTATCCTCACTCTTAATATTTGTGTCAGACCTATTATGGCTGGAGAGTATTTGCTAAACATCATACTGTATTTAGTCTTGTATAATGTGCTCTTTATTTACCATACCCTGTTTCAAATTTCAAGGTCTTGGTTGGAATCGTTTGTTCCATGAAGTGTAAAGACTTAATAGATAATGTATTAAGTCATTTTGACAGCTTGAACCTTAAGATAGCCAGAAACCTGAAGTTAGAATGCAACTGAATGTTGTTCACTGTCCTCATTTTTTTCCCAACAATATAGTCAAAATTTAGAGTGTGTATTTTACAGGAGTGCTCACCATATACAAATACCTACAGGCACAGCACCGTAGTTTTTCCATCAAACTTGTTTTTTTGAATAGCTTTCACCTTTAACTTTACAAGTTTTGACAATGTGAAAGTTACAATGAGTACCCTTAAACCCTAAATGTCTTTAATTACATTTTCACTCACTTAAATCATTTTTGCACCAGGAGGATGATTTGCCAAGATATTTAAAAATAATGTCTGGTTTAATGGAAAGACTTGCTTTCCAGCTCAAAAGCAGAGACTTACAACTGGTACAAAATAATAAGTGTATACCGTTCGTCTAGTATGTCTGGCAAAATCATATTTAAGTATACAAAACTTTGCAAAACCACAAGAATCCACAGCGTAGTTATCAGCTGAGTGACCAACTTTTATGAACTATATTTTATTGTGGCTGAATTCTGTGTTACTCTAGTCTCGCTAAGAATTAATAATAATTATTATTTTTTAATCTGAGCAGTATTTCTCAATACCCTGTGAAAATTAAGTACAGCCATAAACTTGCTTAAGGAATATTTAGCATTTTATAGCAGCTAAAGCAATTTTATCTTTTTTCCCTGTTGAGCTTAAAATAACCACGGAATAAATGATTATTGATACAGTTGAACCTCTCCCAGGATGCAAAGAAAGTCAGTTTTACAGCTTGTTATTCGGGCAAGCTGTAGCTAGCACATACATGTACTAGCCCCGGGCTATCAGACACTACTTTCTTTGCACTCTGCTCTCCACACTTAGAGAAGAAAGTGGCCCTTGTGGAGAGGTGGATGTTGTAAAGAGGTTTAATCAAGTGTCCATGTATGTACTGTCCGCCAAAAAAAGTAACCATTGTGGAGAGGTGACTGTTAGTGGAGGTTCGACTGTATAATATTACCCTAGTTTGCAGTCAGACATTCCATTTAGTATGCTATTGAACAGGATAAATGGATTGAAGTAAGGAATTGAAATTAAAAGCATATAAATACATGTAGAAAATAAATACAAAACAGGTCTTAAAGCCACTTTGCATTTGGAATTGATGGCCCAGATGTTTTCATTTTAACAACCAATATCATATTTCCTTGTTGGACATTGTCTTTAAAATGCCAAGTCTTTTGTTTCTTCAAGGAATGCTGATTGTTTGATCACAAAAAAATGCAGACAAAACTGTTTGTAAAAATGATATATTTTATATTTTTGGTTAATTATGACATTTTGTGGCATAACAACTACATTTACCTCTGTGTTGCTTGAAGAGTTTTAGTTAACCAACAGACAGTAGCATCATTCTTCCAGCAACAAGTTAAAGTTATCTGAGTAAATGTGACTGAAAAGTAGGGTTAAATCCAAGGGAAATGTTAGCGGGGAGCTCAAGTTATCCGAGTTTGAGTTACCAGGGTGCTACTGTACCCAAGGGGGGGTACTCGGGATTTCAAGTGATGGGGATGATCGAATGGGGCCAAAAGTCAAGACCCAAAAAAATCCCTAGGGCTTCCAGCAAAACCCAAAAAAATCCCTGGACCAAAAATTAACCCCCAAAAACTCCCATGCCGATTTTGTGGCCCTTAAAAGTTCCAGAAAGGGGTAATGGTAAAACACAAAGAAAAACATTGGAAATTGGACACTCGTGTTTGTTTATTCATCATACCATCTGAATATATCCTTTCCCTCATCTGATTCTTTTTAATACCCCCAAAAATTCCCTACTCAAATCAAGCTACCCAAGCCAAATTTTCGTACCCAAAAAAATCCCGGAATTGAAAATTTCAAACCCAAAAAAATCCTTCGATCATCCCCGTCACTTGAAATCCCCAGTACCCCCCCCTGGGTTACTGTATAAATAATGGCCAATTGAATTCCCAGGTAACGTTAGTGGCATAAAAACCTGTTGAGGGTAAATCGGAAAAATGCAATTTTTATAGGCTGATTTTTTTAGATCATGAATTGAGCATTGATGATACTATGTTACACTGCACTTTGAAGGATCCATAAATTTGTTTTGTATTTTTTCTTTGAACAATTTAAGGCAAATTGCAGAAATGTAGCTTTTCAATTCAAAGAGGACAGACAGCAAATTGTTGTTGCAGTTAATGTCTATACACACATACAGGAACTTTATTTGTACTCAAATTTCAACGTAGCCTGAAAGGCTAATATCTTCAAGAACATAAATAGTATTAAAGGAAAAAAAAGGAAAATCTACTTACATTGGATTGTGTTACATACATGAAAAATGTATAAGTTGTAACTATTCGTCAGTAGGATGGCAGTCTATTGGGCCATTTGTTGAAACAAAATTTTGTGGCTGCTTAGCAAAGCTGCATTTCAAACCATCTTTAATTCAGCCAGAGCTATTATCTAGATTTTATTCTCTGTGGAAGAAAAAGTGCAAGAAAAAATAAAGCTTTAACTCTAAATAACCCTGTTTTAGACAACTTTTGAACTCCAGCTATTGTCTAAAACCCCTGTCCATGAAATGTTTATTCTTTGTTTAAATAGTCAGCCCTTGTGATTGGAAACAAATAGTTATAATGTTAGGAGATCAAATTATTTTCTTTGTTATTGTTTGAAGTAGTTGCTTCTTAAGTGCACAGTCCTATTGGGCTCTCTCATCAAACTACTCTCTGTTTTTGATGCCACTTTCGTGAGGCATTCACCAGTTCATCAGTGTTTTCAAGGAGCTTTCTGTCAGCATGATAATTCACATGAATGATCATGCACAGCAGTAAAAACACTTTCTCACTCCCTTTTCATGCTGGACACTCTTCTAATTTGTAAATGTTACTACTACAAGTATCCTTTGGAGAAGCTTGTATTACTTACTCATTTTGATATTTCTTTTTCTTTTGACAGGAATTTTGATTCTTGAAGTAATGGTTATTTCAAGTGTAGAATGCTGTCATAATAAATAAACTCTTGTGAAAAGTGATTGTTTTCTTTTTTAAAGTAGTCTGGGATGGGGAGGGGGTATCCTATCAGGATGTGGTATTTGATAATAACATTGCTTGGAATCTGAAATTGCCACTTCTGATTAATCACATGCAACTTCGGCCTGGTAGCATAGATAAAAATTGCATTGTGCTCTTAACTATAAAATACTGTATATTTATTTTAATGATGGACTTGTTCAATTTGCAGAAGTTTGACTTTCTGTTATGATTAGGTAGTCTAAAATAATGTGGTAACACAGATATCATGAGTTTGGAAGTAAATACGGGTAATATGCAACTGTGAAGAAGGGTGAAAATTATAAGCTGGAAAAGAATATCAATTTCGAGTCCATGTGTTATTGATGTGCATGTCATGATGGTTATGAAAAACTTCATAGTTGAAGTCTGGTAGAAAATAATGCATAACCATAAAGAAGGGTGGAATTTTTTTGCTGTAAAACCGCTTGATCTGTCTGTAAAAGTTAGGACCCCTTTTAAAAACAAAGAAGGGTTTGACCTTTATTTTGCCTGCAGAATAAAAATTTCAGGTTTTATGTTTGTCTGTCTAGTAATAGTATAGTGGAACCTCAACAAACACAGTTCAATAGTAGATATAATGAATTATAAACTCTATTTTCCCTTACATTAGTGTACAGTGAAATCGATGACAGGGACCCTGACATCACCTTCCCCTTTTACAACAAACACACTTTTTCTGTCCCTTGGCCACTTCATTATAGCTGGGAACCTGTAAGGGGCTATAGGCGTTGTTGCACCCCAAGTTATGAGTACCTTCCCAAGGGGACACACTTCCTTTCACTCTGGCTGAGTCCACACTGGCAATTTTCATTCTCTCCAGGCTTCGCCTTCCACAGTTGGCAAAAGATGGGGCCTTGGTTCATCTGACTATATACGTTTCTCCACTTTGGGATTTAAAACAATGTTTGAGGATTTCTATGTAGAGATAAAGTAATGAAGCTCTACCCAAAGGAATTTATGTCAGCATTGTATTTTAGTTTTGATTATAGAAAGCGCTTTATTTGATCCAGGATCAAAGAGCTCAGTTCTTTAATAATTTATAGATTTGAGCCAGAGCTAAAAGCGAAGCTCCAGTTTATGCATTGATAATTTACTTCAGACAATGATTTGGGAACCGTTGCAAAGATGGTCAGCAGAAAACCTGAAAAAAAAAAAAACGTTCCCTCGATGCGTTGGTACGTGAGCCCGTGATAGGGTCATGTGGTTTTGGTCAGCAGATACCCTGTTTTGACAGCTATCAATTAGCCTCCCCCGCAGGCGTTGTGGGGACGGAAGAAATACGTTCTCCCCTAAAAACGCCTGCGGGGAGGCTAGCTATCAATTGACCATAATATGGATTTCTATTATCAAGTTAAACACGGTACAGGCTCCCTATTGACCATAGACTGTTCACAGTCCCCTATTTTTTCGTGAGATCGTCTAGATATACCGCGTCTTACCTGCCGTCACGAGTATCTTGATTTTCAAACGTACCGTGTACCGAGGGGGGCGGGCGTCGGGGATTATAGCTCTGGGGGTGGGGGATGAGGGGCCGCCCCATAAGTAGTTTTGACACTCATGCAAGATGGCAGCCCATAACACAAAGCGCTCGATCTCGATGATCTTACGGAAAAATAGAGGACTGTGAAAAGTCTATATTGACCACTCCAGAAATACCGTAACATACCATAATGCTCTTTGTTTGTCACTCCAAAATTTTGCATAAGCGTCGTCTTAAGTTTCTCTTGGGAGTTAAAATGGCCCCAAGAGAAACTGAAAACAACTCGCTGTGCGACAAACGCAGACTGCAGACTGGCAGATAAACGAAGTAAACATTGTTGAAGAATGCTCTAACAGATTCCCTATCCCTAAACTAGACCTTAAAATGGCTTAAACTTTAGGGATAGGGACTCTGTTAAAGCATTCAACAACAAAGTTTTCCTCGTTTACCTGCCAGTCTGCAAGTCTGCAGTCTGCGTTTGTCGCACACCGTGCAAAATTTGGGGTGACAAACAAAGAGCATTATGGTGTGTTATGGTATTTTCTGGAGTGGTCAATACTTGCTTGAAATGTGACATGTCACAGTGGTTCCACTGCGGTGGGACGGATGTTGTACCAGAGTCTTCTGGCTTTTTGGTCAGCGGGGCAACGCCAGAAGCCAGGAGACTCGTCAGGGGCGAGATCGATGTTGTTTGTGAAAAAAAAAAAACATCTATAAATTTATATGAACAAAATCCTTTTTTCGAATTCTGTTTCCTCTACCAGTTGGTCATAAAGCAGACTGCAACACAATCCGTATTTTGCGTATTCAAGTACGCGCGAGCAGTCAAACAAAAGGTCTCGAACGAGGCAGAATTACTGATTTCGAGAAAAAAAACGACTGTTTTGCAGTCTAGTTTATAAAGAAGGCAAAGGAAATAAATCGAGATTCTGCAGAGAGGAATAAGAAAAAAAAATTTTCTGGTCCGTGAGAGGCTCGAACTCTCGACCTCGGCGTAACCGTAGGGTGATATCAGCACCGCGCTCTGCCGACTGAGCTAACGGACCAGTTGCATCCTTTAACGGCGATTTGTGACTAGAAAGACATGTCTGAGAACTAAACCGATTCAAGTAGTGTCATTTTAAACGCAGTGAAGATTAATGGCTATTGCAAGATACAGAATAACGAAATGTTCCAATCATTTGAAAAACAAAACACTATTACATCAGCAGATCAGAGAGAGAGAGAGAGAAACGAGAGGTGGGGGTGGGGAAGAGGGATGTCAGAAGGTAAAAACCCAAGAACCAATCAGAGCGTGAGATTTGGTGTATGACGTCATCATGCCTGCAAGTATTCCCGTCGCGTTCTCCGACGTTCCTGTTCATTTTAGGTGAGTCTAAACACTAGTTTTAAATACTTGTGTGCCATTTTTGAGCTGTGTACAGTTTAATAGAGTGTTCTTTGGAGGTTAAATCTGAACCAGCGCGTTCTATTAAAATCGTGCGAGCGAGATGAAGCAGTGTTTTAGTGTTTACTTGTGTTTCATCGGCCATTGCGCTCGCGTGCCAGTCCTAGAGTCAGACAAATCTCTTCAAATTTAAAAGCGAGCAAAGCTGAGAATAAACTGGTACGTTAAACCGGCTAGCGTGCCAATGTTTGGACTCTTGTTCATTAAGGTTTATATTTGAACCAAAATGTCAAGCTAGTGAGCTCATAAAGTGAACGGGTTACCCTGGAAGACTCGAATTAGCAGCCTGCCACCAATGGCCAAATGGCAGGCAAAATTTTAGGCCCGGCAGGCGAAAACAACACTTACCTGCCACGTGGATGAAAAGTAGTGAGTGATAGACAAACAATCGACAAGCGAACGTGAGTATTTTCACAGGGAACTCGAACGGATTAGCTAATATATATCCCATTTTACAGTTATGGATAGAAGCGAGGCTGGAGGCCGTGACC
>NC_133211.1:9891210-9993710 GCF_958299795.1 Porites lutea
ATGCATCTGATGCATCACGCTTTTTAGTACATTTCTTTGAGGTCCACTGCACGACTACGACGTAAAACCTCCTAATTTGACGTTTTATGGAGGACGTGGAAATACGACGACGAATTTTCCTTCATCTTTTTGTAACTGAATAAAATTCTTAAGAATTCAACTCCAGGAAAAGTTGCCTGCATTTGACATATTGAGCGGGCCAAATAGACGCGATTAAGTTTGAAAGAACACAAATTCATTTTTTTTACCGACGTTTTCACTGCCGCCGCCGTCGTCGTCCCTATTGTACGAACCCGTCGTCCCGGCTTTCTTGACGAACACGCGTGGCAACAGGCTAGCTCGCTCCAAGATTTCCTGTCCTATGTTTGGTTACACTCATTGGAGTGATCGATCAGACGGGAAAATTTCAACCAATGGTCTCTGGAATCGGGCCAGTTTTCAGCTTTTGTGTACGATCATTTACAAGCTCTTTCTTAGTCTTTGTAATATAAACAATCCTCAGGGTCCATCTTAGACTTTCCAAACAAGGCTCTATAGGTTTTAGCCCACCTGACCTGTGGTTCATCTTTCACTGTTACATGGACATTATCCTTCTCAAATTTGAGCTCGACTTCTCGGTAAGTCTACGTGTACATATGCATGCATTGATATTTCCACATGTAACCTAGCCGTCGTTTAGTCGTTTCATCAAAACAATAATAAATAATAAATATAAATAAATGATTCCAGGGCAGATATATACGCGTCATCGTTCAGCTTGACACGTTTCTGTCGACGTCACTCGTTAGTTTCAAGAGATTGATTTCCGCTTCCGCCTTGAAAAGAGACATGCAGCCAAATCAACAAAATCAGAGCTAAAAGAAAGGTTCCTAAAAAGATTTTTCTATCCTGTTGAAGCCTTCATATAAAAGCACTGAACACATACGCCAAATCTTGGTTGCATACTTATTTTGTTACGCAGATTTGATTGTTTTTCCGAATTTTTGCAATAAAAAATGTATACTAAGTTGTCTGTTTTGTTTACTAAAAGCGTCTATCCAGCAAATTAGTTTCATTCCAGACAGGAAAGATGGCACGTTTGGAACGTGCTTTTATAGATCATGCAACGATTATTATTTTCAAATTATTAATGCATTAGCCAACAGGCTTTTAAGAGAATATCAGCTTTCGATTGGTCAATGTTGATCACGTGAGAGCCAGACACGTTGAAACAAGAGTACCGAAGAGTTGATAGTCTCTCGATCGTTTAATTATTGAGATCTATTTTTTTTTTTTCGCTTGCTAAGTAAAAGTCTGGCGGGTAATGCGAAGTGTGACCGTGACCACGTGGGACAGAATGCTTGAGAGAATATTGTTATTAATTCGGTCTCATCTAACGGCTGATATTATATTCAAATTTAAAGTGTAGTAAAATGGATAGACGCTAAATAGACGCTGGTTAATGATTTCTTATGTCTGATTTTACGAGGAGCGTCGCCAAAATTGAAACGCATTGATTCTGTGTTAGACAGGAAAGATTACGTTTCAGAACGTGCTATCAAATGCAAGGACTTCATATAATAATTATTTTAAGCCATTAATGGCTTAATATTAAAGTAGTAGTAAACAATAATAATTTTTAAGATAAATAAAGTTTCTGATTGGCTGAGTTTGATCACGTGACTTTCTTCCATGTTTCAAAGTCGTGCCGAGGGGTCCGCAGCCGATAAAAGAAGAATAACCGGCATGGCGTACACAGCGCCCGGCGGAAAGAAGCGAGTTTGCTACTATTACGATGGTAAACGTCACATTTACTCTTAACACCACATAAACTAGCTGATAAATAACTTAAGTCGAGTTTTACGAAGTTCCAAGACTTTTCTTGGCGTTTAAGTTGGCTAATTTTGTCTTCATGGTTTTACCATCTTTTTCGTGTTCCAAACAAAGGTGACATCGGGAACTACTATTACGGTCAAGGCCATCCGATGAAGCCGCATCGTATTCGAATGACGCACAACTTACTTTTGAACTATGGCTTGTACAGGAAGATGGAAATCTACGTAAGTATATATGCTATTTCTCTTTATTTTCTGAGTAGAAATAATTATAAGTTGATTAGGCTGTCAAAATTATTTCTTCCCAGCTAATTTGCATGCATTGAAATGAACATCTTCACGCTATTTTTTTCTTCTTCTCTTAAAATTTAGCGCCCTCACAAAGCAAATTTGGACGAGATGACTAAATACCATTCAGATGATTACATCAAGTTTCTGAAGACCATAAGGCCTGATAATATGTCTGAGTACACCAAACAAATGCAAAGATGTGAGTACGGAAGAAATTAAAATATGACCAGCATGCGGTTTCCCATGCATTCTTCCACTCACTTTTCGATAAGCAGAACGGAAATTGTTCGTCCAGGTTTTTTTCAGGGACGATTTCACGAAAACTGTGTTCAGCTGTACATGATATGCCATCGTAAATTTATCTATGGAAGCTAAATCTGGGGAAAAGGTGGAGACTGTAATAACGAGATAGTCTTCCAATTTTAAACGCCGTTGCCTTGTAATGAATGGCATATATTGATCTTGTGTGGTCTTTGATCTTTGGTTACCCATTAACTGCAAAATACGTAAGAGGAAATTCTGAATCAAACTAGGTTAAATGCTGGTTTTATGTATAAATAGAACAGATTTTACCCACACAATTTATCTTGTGGTTCAGTTTATCTGTGGTTCAAATTTTATTTTCTCTTTATTTTAGGTATGGCAGTGTATGATACAAAATCAAATGGAAAAAATTTTAACCATAGATAAAACTGAAGCACAACATAAACTTTATGTATTGGAATAAAGTAAAATTATAACATCACAAATATTAGAATTTGTGAAATTATGGCATTTGTTGAGACTACCTGAGAGAGAAAGACAGAAAAAAGCTTCCTAGCTGAAAGTTAGGGTATCAGTGATTGATAGTGCGATATTGGTACTACTGTGATCTGATGCATGACCCAGTACAAATACTTGTACATTTGACTTGGATCAAAGTGTTATGATCCAGTGTGTTATAATCCAGGTTTATATATTTAGAGGCATTTTTGTATGGAATGATGCTAATAACCCACCCAAAACTGAACGAAATACTGGTTTTTGGCTGGGAGTTATTTTTTTGGTGCTCTTTCTAACAGATCCTATCATTTCACAAATTGTTTTTATGACATCATAACTTCTTTACTTTTTCTAAGAGGTGAGATTATTTGCAGTGTACTCATCATCTCTTTCACTCTAAGTATTATGTCAACGACAAAGTGAAGGTATTTTATTTTGTCGTTTCCATTTTCAGCTTCAGATTTATTCAGAAAAAAAAATAGTTTTACGGTCAACTGGCCTGCTTGTAGCTAATCAAGTTGGTCCAGAATTTAAGAGATTAAGGGAAGGAAATATTTATTAAATTCCAATAGTTTTTATTACTATTGTATAGCTTCATTTAACAACTAATGAAAATGAAGATGAAATTGATAGAAAGTGGGAATTATTATTTTTCCAGCTTTTTTAATATCTTGTGTTGTTGTTTTAGTTAATGTTGGAGAGGACTGTCCAGTTTTTGATGGCTTGTTTGAGTTTTGCCAGCTCTCAACGGGTGGCTCTATAGGTAAGCAGCAGATTATGATTCTGATCAATAGCTAAATAATTCTGCTGGAGTCTTTCTTGAGGTGTCAATAATTTTTGCCCTCTTTTTGTAGCTGGAGCAGTGAAACTCAATAAACAACAAACAGACATTGCCATCAACTGGGCTGGTGGCTTGCATCATGCTAAAAAATCAGAAGCATCAGGATTTTGTTATGTTAATGACATTGTTCTGGCTATTTTAGAGCTCCTCAAGTAAGTAGCTTTGTATTTACTTTCCTGTTTTTTCTCTGAATTTACTTTTACCCCCTTAATGGGGATGGAAAATTTTCTCTCTCCCTATTGCATTTCTGTTTTCCATTTTTGAGTCTCTAAAGTAAGCCATAGTGACAGAAACAGAAGCAGAAAGTTTGAGCAGACCACAAAGTACTTTCATCCCCAGACAACACAAACAAAAGATGGAAATGATAAGTTTTTTTCTCCAGATTCGGTGTCTATCATTAATTTTGCATGGAGGTAAACCAAAATGACAGAAATAAAGATGGAGGTGGAAAGGTTTAACTGATCATAAAAAGTGTACAAATATTTAGTCTAACATTTCTACATGGTCAACTCTCTCATAATGAAAAATGCTATTAGACAGACATTTCCCTGAAGTGGACTCCTAGAGATTGTCCCTGCCAATGATTCTTTAGTCATTTATTTTGCTTTCTATTAGTTGGACATGTACCTTAGATTGCCACTTAATACTGATGACAACGGTTTTTGTCTTAGAGACAGCTGACTGTACAGCTGTATATGTAACTTAGGATGTGTAGGTTTGTTTTTTGTAAAAAAATACAAGGTCATAAGATTAGTGGTTTAATTAACTTTGCTGTCAGATCAGAGTTCCAAGATAAGGTACTTGCTGTATTGCATGTTAATACTTAGTTGTAATATTATTTGTGTATTCCAATCATATATTTCATGATATAGCTTTTTATTTATTTTGTTAGGTACCATCAACGAGTTTTGTACATTGATATTGACATTCACCATGGTGATGGAGTTGAGGAGGCATTTTACACCACTGACCGTGTCATGACAGTTTCATTTCATAAATATGGGGAATATTTCCCTGGTACAGGTGATCTTAGGGTGAGTGTGTCTGAAGCTAGGGACTTCAATTCTAAATTTTGCAGTTCTTTTTTAGGTTTTCAATATTCTACTAGTCTTCTCTTAGCAGAATAAGGACTTTATGCACTACACGTCAATCAATTTACCAATAATTTGTAAAAGAATGCCTTTGGTGTAGGTGATTACATGAACTAATTTATAGCCACATGTTATGTTAACACGCGCAAACAAAGGCTGTTGTAAATTCTACTAAGATCACCAATTCTCCTTTGTTACTTTTGAAAATATATATGATATCTGTGAGAAATTACAGGATTATTATAACATTCTACTTCATTATTCACAGGATATTGGTGCTGGAAAAGGCAAATATTATGCTGTGAACTTTCCCCTGAGAGATGGCATTGACGATGACTCTTATGAGCAAATCTTTAATCCTGTAAGAATCAGTTAAAATGTTTTTGTAACATAGAAAGATAATTTTCCCCTAGATGTTAATAATATTATTTAAATGGGTTTTTTTTGCAATGATGCAGTGATTAGCTATGTGTAAAGTTGAATACCTTCAAGTTTTAATTCACCTTCCTTCAGTTGGTGTTGTCTATCAAAGGGTTTGGTATACTTCGTAACTAGTTAGCGGATTGTTAGTGGATACTGGTCTCTGTGCATTTACCTCGGTTCCTCCATTTGAGGAATTTGTGTTTGCCTTTTAACTGCTCCCTTGCCATGCTGTTTCAGATCAGCACTGCTATGGCTGTGGTTATTCTTTCAATAATGTACTGTCTGTGAAGATGGTAGATACATGTACTTGTGTATAACTAGCTTGTGCTGATGTATATTACCTTGTTATTATGAAATGTATCAATAATTTCTACTATCAACCACTTTGAGCCTTCAGTTCAGTGACAAATTTTGTTAGCTAAGGCCAATGTTATATTTTTATTAATAATATCTGCACTTGATGCTTCTGAGATTTTGTGCTTTTCATTGAACCACAAATATTATCATTTTTTCTCTCAGGTTATTTCCAAGGTAATGGAAGTATACAAACCAAATGCTGTTGTTCTCCAGTGTGGAGCTGACTCTCTTGCAGGAGACAGACTAGGATGTTTCAACCTGTCTCTTAAAGGTACAAACTACATATTCATACTCTTATAGAAACAGTTTATTATTTTATTGTAATCAATGTGAAACTCAGGAAACTGTGAACTCCAGAAACATTTCTGGAATGATAATAAATTGTGTTGCAAGAAAAAACCTAATCAGGGGTTAGAACACTAAAGTGCAGGCAACAACGAAAATTAGTTTGTGATTTTGCAGCTTGCTTGCATGTCCTGATCTTTGCTGTAATGGGTCACTACACAATAAAACTTCCTGAGATATTTCAGGTGTCCACAGTTTTCTTAGTTTGACAGGAAATTCAATTAACAATAATGCTTCACCAAAACTATGTCAAAGTCTTATCACCAGACAGTTCCCTTTAAAATATTGTTCTCCTCTCTGCCACTGTTGCCCCCCTCCCCCACTTCCCACCCCTAATTGTTATTAGTTTTTGGGGGAGCTTAGGCCTTCCCTTCCTGGAAGTCATTATTGAAGAGCAAGAAAACATCATTTGTAACATTAAAACTACAAATAAATATCAGTTAAGATGAAAAGAAAGAACGGGATTTTAGGGTGCGGAAGATAATAGTTATTCATGTAAGTTGTGAAATTAATTATTTTTTGAGCAAACATGAGACTGTTTTACTTACAACATGGCAAATTACTGTGTAGTTATACTAAACGATGAAGTTAGCTCAGCTTGAAGCAAGGTTGGTTATTAAATGAAGTTTATTTGGAGTTTATCGTACTGTGGCTCAAAGAGGTTTACCATTGTTCTTTAAGAAAAAGTTCACTTGTTTTGAGGTGGTGTTCATGATTTCCCCATGAAAATGTAGTAACAAACTACAATGATATTGATGTGGACTGAGTGCATGGTATGAACAGTGTTAAGGGGCAACTCAACTTAATCTTTTATTCAACTGGTGCACCTTATGACCATGTTAAATCTAAATTATTTCTTCATCCTAGGTCATGCGCAGTGCGTTAACTTTGTCAAGAAGTTCAATCTTCCACTGCTGGTTCTTGGAGGTGGTGGGTACACAATCAGAAATGTTGCCAGATGCTGGACATTTGAAACAGCAGTTGCGCTGGACTCAGATATTGCAAATGGTATGGTAACACAAATAAAATGGATGTTGTTTATTTATAGGGATTTTACACTGCTTATGAAGTCCAAAAGTTTACCTTATAACAAGACTGGGTGAATAAGCGATAAGGCACTTGGCAAGAGGAATATGAACAAAAAACAGATTGTCAGTTTGAATTTATGACAGATTGTTATTTAAATCTGCTTCTAGACATTTCTAAATGCACTTGCAAATTCTTTTTTGTTTGTTTGTTTGTTACACTGACCATTGCAATGAGATAAAAAAAGTTAATCCTTTCCTTTGTTGTCATCGTGAACACAGAAATTTAATGTATACATTGGTTCTAACCTCTTATTCTATGGACAAAATCCTATGATGCAGGTACTGTAATTATCAGAGGTTTACTGCTGTAATGTTCTTGATTTGCTTATTTTCTCTCATCTTTTCTTTAGAACTTCCATACAATGACTATTTTGAGTATTTTGGCCCAGACTTCAAGCTGCACATTAGTCCATCTAACATGGCCAACCAAAACACAAATGACTATCTGGAAAAAATCAAGTAAGAGCTAACAATACTTTTATTCCTAAATTGACTCTTCGTATTAATATAATAGTAAGTAATATTTATGTCTCCCTAATGAAAAAGACTTTGAATACAACAATAAAGAAAGGTGGTAAATTTTAAGATTAGCTATTGAATGTGAAAGATGAATCCTGTGAGTTTTTCACTCCCAAGACTTTTTTGTTTTGTAGTCTGAAATGTCATCCATTTCTTTGCCCCTCTCCCCATTGGGTGGCACGTTTGGGGGTAGGGCAAAGAGACATGATGTTTCAGACTATCTTGTGTTGTTTAGTTATTGAGATATTGACATTGTATTTTAATCGGTTTATTACTATTATCTTAGACAAAGATTATTCGAGAATCTCCGTATGTTGCCACATGCACCAGGAGTTCAGATGCACCGTAAGTAAACAATACCATGTGTACACTAAACACACTTTTATTTACTTATTTACCAGTTAGGTTGTTTGCTCAATACTGAGTATTTTAGACTGCTCTACCCTTCAAATGTATTTACACCTTTTTTCAATAGTGAGCTATAAAAAAGACAAATACTGATGAGAAGTACCTCGAATGTCATAACCAGTTTTGAATGGTGAACTCCAAAACTACTCTAGCATCTTTAGCTTCATCCGTTAGCCATCAATAAATATTACACCCCTGGAGAGCATGTCATTTCAGTCAATTTGAAATAACCTAGACAGTGTACATTCTTGATAGTTATTAATTCCTATATTTAGGCCGTTTTTAGCCTTCTTAAATGTTTGATGATACCCTGTGACACTGTGTCCATTTTGTTAGCTATTCCTGATGATGCACCTGCATTGGAAGAAAGTGATAATGAAGATGAATACATGGAACCTGACAAAAGGATTGGCAGTGAGTACAACACATAATGACAATAGAGTGGTTTTCGTTTGAGTGTCGTAAAACCAAAACCAAAGTAATTACTCTGGCCAATCACAAAGGACACAGACAATACATTGAACCAATCAAAACTCGAAGTAATTACATGTGGCTGACGCAAAGCGCGGGAAAATGCATGCGAGCGCGTCACAATTGGCTTTGGTTTTACTTCTGATTGGATGAAAAGGTGGCGCCATCTTTTAAGCCAATCGCATCGTGTAGAAAGTGCAAAACCAATTACTTTTCGACACTCAAATGAAAACCGCTCTAATGACAATAATCAACAGATGGTTAGCTAAATTGGTTGGATGAAAGACTATGGGGCAGTGGGCTCAGGTTCAATTCTCAGACAGGCCAACACTCAGGGTCTTAAAGTTACTAAGGAGAAGGTGCTGCCTTTGTTTCACATGTAGCTTGCAAGCTGGCTCACTTGTGTAAGTTCTGTTGCCAAAAATTTTCCTGAACTCACACAATTGAACTTGCTCACAGGCAATTTTACGTGCATATAGACTGTTTAGGGTTCTTGGATGGGGAGAACAACAGCAACAAAAAGAAAATGTAGGCCCCATTTCAAAGAAGTTTCAATGATCCGTCTCATAAATAAGTGCCCCCTCGTGTTCCCTCTTGTAACGAGTAGCTGGGAAAGAAACACCTCTGGGAACTTATTAGAGAGATTTTGGTATCCGTCCATTCCCTTGCAATCTCCTTTGCCTTTCAAAATAAATGGTGGCTACTAGCCTAAGATACTTGTTTTTCTCAATTCTCCCGGTTTCTTGTTGTGTTGTCCTTAACCTGCCCCTACGTATTCTTGTTCCTTGGTCCTAAACCTTCCTCTTTGCGGCAGGATTAGCTCAGTCAGTAGACCGCTTGAATGCAGAGCAGAAGGTTACAGGTTCGATTCCCAGGGCGAGACCAATACTCAGGGTCTTAAAATAACAGAGAAATGAAGAAACTCCCTTTGCTCATCAAGCGACTAGACCTTCACGTGGCTCGGATGACCACGTAAAATGGTGGGCCCGTCTCTAGTTGGGGACGTAAAAATAGTGTCCCCAGTTAGTACTTTCGTGCTATTAAAATACCTTGACACTCAAATAAAGTCCATATTTTTCCTTTGCAGTTCGTGATTCAGACAAACACATCTCAAACCCTGAGGAATACTCTGACTCAGAAGATGAAGGAGACAACAGAAGGGATAACCACGTGCCCAAAGAAAGCAGGCGAAAAAAACGGAAAACAACAGCAACACCAGTCGAGAAAATGGTGACAAACGGTGTGGAAAATACTGAGGAAACAAAACCACCAAAAATGGTGAAGGAATCTAACCCCAGCACCTCCCCTGTGGAGGAGAAAGAGAAAGCCAAGAGCTCAACTGAGGGGACCCCAAACGAGGGTTCACCACAGACTGTAGCTAACGCTACTACAGAGATGACGACAGAACCTACACCTGAACAGGAGGCTAGCAGAAAAAGGTAACATACCCGCCTTGCGGTGGTCATTTTCAGAGTCAAAGTGACTTTTTGGGACTACGTCACGCTTTTTGCTATCCACAGGTATTCAAAAAGCTTGGAACTCTTTTCGCATCGATTAAATTCCAAAAATAATGGTCCAGTTTTGTTATTTAAGACTATGTAAAGGCATTGAAACTGTTTCCTGTCGTCTGTTGCAACTGATGGCAAGGATCTGAGACGGGCCCAGCTTGTCACGTTTTAATGCTATGCCTGCAAAAGTCACCAAGTAAATTATTATGGTTAGTGCTTCCTGATAAAATTTGTTTGATAGCTTCCTTATACTTGTACCTCTACCGGAGCATTTTGTGTTTGGGTAAAGCCACGAAGTAGTGACTTCAGGGTAGATAGCATCATCCTCGTCACATCGCCCAATAGACCTTTTCGACCTTTTCGCGGTTTTTTTACTTTTGACATGTACAAGTTCGGGAAAATCCGTTGACACCACTGAAAAGAGCGCCGTAAGATAAGAAAAATTGCCAAGTTTGAAAGTGATTTGTAGAAAACTTATGATGATACAGCTCCTCAAAGTCGCGAAATTTTACAGACGTTTGTATAGTGGAGGGCACAAACTTGTTCCCGCGATACACACGTCTATGAATTTTCGCAACTTTGCGGAGCTATATCTTCAAAGTATCACTTTCAAATTTGGCAATTTTAGTAATTTTAAGGCGCTCTTTTCAATGGTGTCGACGGATTTTCCCAAACTGGTCCATATAAAAAGTTGAAAAAACCGTGAAAAGGTCTATCAAGGTTATCTTACCTGATTGGTCAGTTAGGTGTTGGTCGCGCTGTTATCGTTCGTCCGTCCTTTTCCAGAATTTTACTAAAGGAATTGTCATATCTTTCTTGAATTTTTAATTCTGGGAACTTTCGGAAATCAAAGAAGCACTTTATTTGCTTGTTCTCTGTATTTAGCCCCGAAGCTGCCGAAGAATCAGTACCAAGTAAAGGAGAAAAAGAAGAACCAATGGATGTTCAAGAATCTGAGACCCCTGCTAACACCAACGAGTGAGTATTGGAATTACAATAGATTACTCTTCATTTTTAGTCTTATTTCATTACTGCGTCTTAAGGCAATAAACTAGTCCAAACAGAAAATTAATTAAATTTTGGCAAGGTGGTTAAAAATAGATGTACATGTATGCGAAAAGAATTTGTTACCAGCATAAACAACTAAAGGAAGTTTGACAAAGTGTCCCCTTCTTTATCGTAGTAGTTATTCCTGTTCGTTTTTAAAATGGTAGTTTTCCTTTTTCAAACATTTCTTCGGATAGCAGATCTAGTTTAAAATAGTGCTAAGCCGAGTTTACTTTGTCAAAAAAGGGAGAAATGAAATTGAATCTATGTGAACCCATTTTCTGCGCAACGCGGACAAGTTGTTCCGGAAATCTGTATTAAACTCAACCAGGGTAAAGCCGGGTAAAATAAATAACTGCCCGCTTTTACGTTCTTTTTTATTTAGTGATACTTCCTCGAACACAGAGAAGCCGGCTACTGCAAGCTCAGGTGAATTTTTGCTTTTGTGTTTGCTTTTGTATTTTCTTAGAAGAAGTCATCAGATCGGCTATCCATCTAGATTGGTCTATTTCTTAACTGTGCACAGCAGAATTGGGTTTTTAGCGAAAACTCTAGAAAAGAGCTTATTTCATTCAGAATCATTCTCAATATGACCGGCTAATTCTGACTCTTGGTAAGCTCCCTTAGACTTTCCAAAAGTCCATCAAGGCTGGCTCAATGCGCCGACGCGCCAATCTTTCGCTGCTCGCTGGCCGTGCAATCTTCGGCGGCTCTTCCGATTTCCAAACAAAGGCAAATTGCATGTAGGTTGAGCATGTACGACCATAGAAAACTGTACCTGAATCAATTTGATTTTGTTTTCCAGCTAACAGTAATTCACCTAAGCCCCCAGAGGAAGAAGCGAAAGAAAAGACACCTCGAACAGAAGAAAACCCCGCAGAAGCTGAGAGAGAAGAGGAAGCTAAGATGGAGCAGTGATTCATTTACCGTGCTTCCCGTCCCCTAAACATACCTCACAACTTATTTTGTCTTTGTATGGATCCGCGATCTTTTTTTATTTTCAGGCTACTTTACTTTAGTTCTAAGAACTGTGACATTTGCTTTGTATATGTAAAGAATCCCATTATGAAGGCAATAAAATCTTAACTTATGTACTTAGTTTGAGTTAATTAGAATTATTAGCCTGAAGATCATGATTTTTTCAGGTGGAAAGAGAGGAAAAATACGTGAGGAGAAAGACATTGTATAACCCGGTTCACTGGAAAGAGAGATGCCTTGGAAACGAGTTTTGTTGTTCATTATTTACAGCACTAGAGATCGTGGTGTGGTCTGCTACCTACCGAAATTTCCTACTCCCCGTTATGGTTCGTCGCTGTTTTGTAAAAGAAGACAAGAACACCACCGTTCACCGAGATTTGCAAAACTGAAAATTTTAGGAATTTTTTTCCCATTGCTCTAGATTTCTCACGTTGGACTACTGCTGAATGGACTAAGGTCATGTCCACACAAATCCCGACATTTTTAAACCCGCACATTTTTTATCCGGATTCGTGTGGGCGGGGCCTAAAACCGCTCTGGAGAGCGGTTTCAAAACAATGCGGCTTCGGCTTCCACACTGGTTTCGTGTGGTCGGATTGTCGAGTCGTGTAAAAAAATACCGTAAAATTCCGAAAATAAGCCCCTCCAAATATAAGCTCCCCAAACTCGTAACGCAAGAAACCCTCCGTTAATTCGCCCCTCCAAATATAAGCCCCCAGGGGGGCTTGTACTTGGAAATTTCCGTCAAATACAAAGTAAAACGGTAAATTTCCTTCCAAGAAGAAGGCTAACCCAATCGATTTTTAAACGCAAATTTCCCTCCGTGCATAAGCCCCTCCAAAAAAAAGCCCCTCAAAAATGGCCTTTGAAAAATATAAGCCCCGGGGCTAATTTTCGGAATTTTACGGTATGCGGTTTCAAAAACATACCCATTCGTGTAGTGGCAACCTCGTCCACAGGGCTTTTCCCTTGAAAAATGGGTGGGACGCCCCACCCATTATTTAAGGGAAAAGCCCTGGGGACGAGGTTGTTGTAGTCGTAGCCTTGATGGAGGTTGCACGCGCCTGTCGGGCTCCTGGCAAGGGCGTATGAAGGGCCTGGGCGTATGTCGTGCCTATCGTTTTACTTTTACACGCACATTGGGCGCGATCCATTCATCCAAAAGTCCGACCGGTCCGACCGGGAAAAGTGGTCCACCTCAAAAGGTGGACCAGTTTTTTCGAAACTTTTCCGCTTGGACAGAACCGATCCATCGAGTTTTGGACGGAAATTTCCGGAAATTTTGGTTGAATGGGTCGCGCCCATTGACTTCACTCCAAGGAAAGATGCTACTACTACATTTTTTGCTGGGAAGTATATATTCGTATTACGTGCCACAAAGCACTCTATCAGCCATAAAATGTTCGAGTTATGGATCCTGGAATTTTCGTATGTGTATATACTGTATTAAGCGAACCTTGGCCTGTCTGCAGCCGTCTCCTCCCCTGAGAAAAAATCGGAGAAGGGGGCTTCTGTACACAGGCTAGCCGTAGTGTCATCGCATATCCGTGACAATTTAATCGCAGTCAACGAGTGTATTTGAAGACGTGGGAGGTTGGCAGTCCTGGGTTTTACTAGACTCTTCCAGATGAGTCTTTTCCTTATTTTATACTCGAGTTCCGCCCGTTCTTTCTAACCTCGTATCTGGGGCTCTTGAAGTACGGCTTTAATAAACCGCGCGACTCAAAGAAAGCCAGAAACTAAAAAAAGAGAGATGGTGATCTTCGCTTTTGCCGTCTATTTTGTTACGAAGATTTCAAAAGAGAAAATAGAAGGTCTGTGAATGGGCTTAACTCAATTGTCTTTCTTTTGTGAATATCTTTTATTTGCATGCTATAAATAGTGCCATAATATACATGTATAGAGCAGGCTCCAGTTGTTCAAAAGGTGGATAGCGCTATCCACTGGGACCTTCCTTAATTAGTCTGCGAACGGCAGCCATATTTCCGGTCGTCGCTTCGCTCCCTCCGAAAAAGAGAGAAGCGATACTCCAGCAACAGAACGAAAAACGTCAGTTGACAACGGCGCGCGCAATTTGGGCACCGGAAGTCGTGTTTAGTCCTTTCCGCGCGCTTTCCCGTCGTCAACTGACGTTCCCATCCTGTTGCTAAATCAGCCTGTTGATAACGCATTTTAAAATGCTTATCCATTGGATAGCGATTTATCCACAGGTGGCCCAAGCGCGTAATACGAGAGTTTGTATGGGAAAAAAAAGTTTGAAACTTAGATGAATTAAATGAAGTAAAAGCGATAAAACTTATCAATAAAGGGCAAATATTGTTACCTGGAGTCGTTGTCTTTGTTTTTACGAAGTTTCAGTTGGATGTAAAAGTACTCAAATCGCTCGTAAAAACAAAGACAACGACTCCAGGTAACAATATTTACACTTTATTAATAACTTTTATCGCTTTTACTTCATTTAATTCATCTAAGTTTCAAACTCTTTTTTCCCATACAAACTCTCATATTACACTTGAGCCACCTGTGATTTATCCGGTGGATAGCGCTATTCAACTTTTTAACAACCGGGGCCAGTAGAAAATATGAAATAACATATGGCTCACACCCAGGCGTTGACAAATGCTCGCCTTGGAAAATCACAACCGTTTAAATGCCAGACAATCGCTTAGAACGGAGCCATTAAAATTTTTATCCTGGATCGTTCCCTGGATCGTTGTATAACGAATATCAGGGGCACATGTGCGCTACCATGTGATTTGATTACATAACATTAAACCAAACAGAAAAAGTTATATAACAAAAAGAAAGCTCCAGTAAAAATTAAATTTTGTAGGTAAATTTTGTCTTGCTAACTATGAATTATATTTTGAAAGTGATTTCGCATTTGTCGTCTTTTCTGATTTTCAGTGAGAGAACTTGACGTTTTAACTTTATGGCAAACGTTATCACGTTAACCGGAAATAGACGCTCACGCGTTGTACATTTGTGACACGTGGGAACACTCGTGTCGCGAATCTTGAGCGTGAGTCTTGAAGTAGATTCACGCAACACATCTGAATGTCGCTCATTCAACAGATGACATTACGCGGTGCGGTCACTCTCGGTCCTTTACAGCTAATAGTTTATTTCTGTTTCTGTGGAAATTTTTAGATGGAAAACAAGAATGGAAAATTTGTTAGCGCCGGAGTGGGGTTTTGGACAGAACTGGGAAATTCTTAAGTCTCTGTTGGAACAAGGGGATTTGTTTGCACGGGCTGGCCGGCTAGATCAGTCATTTAAAGCATATTCGAATGCTTTTCGTGTCGGCTTTGTTCCGAAAGAACGTATCACATCGTTAGTTGAGGCCCTTTTAGATTTTCAACGCAGCAAGTTGGTTAGAGAGAAGAAAGATGGACCAACGACTGGTGATGATCAAACGTGCAGTGCATTCACTTGTTCTTCATGTGGTTGTGTCTTTATGAAACCAGTCACCCTCCCTTGTGGACATACATTCTGCCAAGTGTGTGTTATGGAAGAAAAGTCTTTAACTGGGCTTGCCGAGTGTTCAAAATGTGGTAACGGTATTCAAGAAGATTCAGTTCACTCGATTAATTTGCTCATCACGAACGCTATTCAAAAATGGCTCCCTCTAGAATGTAAACGGCAAGGAATTAAACAAGAAGGACTTAACTTCCTTGTTGGACAGGACATGCCAGCAGCTATTGATTGTTTTAACAGAGCTCTTTCTTTGTCTTCTGAAGACCTTCACTGCCTTATCTGGCGATCGGATGCTTTTCTACGGTCAAATCAACTAGAGTTAGCTTTACGTGATATTGAAAAAGCGTGTAAACTTCACCCCTGTTCAGCGGGAACTTTCTATAGAAAGTCAGTTATACTGAGCAGATTTGCCAGAGTAGAAGGTATCCTGTCAACAAAACACGAACAGAGTGTTTTAGCCTTACTTCGCTGCTGCTCTCTAGCGCCAAAATGTGAACGTTTCCGCCGAGAGTTCATGGAAAGCTTGTACCAACTTTTAAGCCCTAAATTCACCAATGTGAATAGAACGTTGTCAGTTTTAAAGCAAGGTCAAGACCGTGATGGGTATTTCAGTGTTGCTCAACGCAGTGCTGCTGTTGACATGGATGTCGATGATCTTAGCAATTTTATGAAAAGTCCTGCTACCGAAGCAAGTGCCAGTAAACGAACAAAAACAAAAGCCATTGTTGGAGTCTCTCCGAACTACGAAGAAGACTTACAGGCGAGCAAGGAAAATACGATCAAGAAGGAGATTTTACATTTGAGAGAAACTGAAGATTTTGAATGTAAACTCTGCTTCAGTTTGCTTTTCCAACCCATAACTACAATTTGTGGGCACACATTTTGCCGGGAATGCCTTGAAAGATGTCTAGACCACCGGCAGGAATGTCCTTGCTGTCGAACCATCCTGGATCAGTACCACACAGGAAAACGAAAGATGGAGGTTACCCAAGATTTAGAGTCGATTTTAGTGAAGTTCTTCCCTGGTGAATATAACGAAAGAAAGAAAACTCATCAAGAAAAGTTGAACGCTTTTCAAGGGTAAGGTAGCTTTATTTGACCGTAGAATGCAATTATATAATGTAGTTATGTAATAGACGTGTTTTTTATTTTTGTGTAGAGTCAATGATAATTTACAGTAGAATTCCGGTAACTCGAACTCTGAAGGGAGACGAAAAACAGTTCGAGTTAGCGGGAAATTCGAGTTATCGGGGTAAATTTCAGTGAAATTTTGATCAAGGGAAAGGAAATTTAGTTTGAGTGAGCGGGAATTCAAGTTATCCGAGTTCGAGTTATTGAGGTTCTATCCTAGGAGTTGTTTAGTTTAATGGGTAATGAAAAGGAAAAGGTAATAAAACGTAGCAAGGAAACACATTAAATTGATAGTGCATTGACGCAAACAACAGAGCAAAAGAATTTCCCGTTGATTTTTAATAGCTGACATTAGTTAACAAATTAGGCGATACTCGGTCATTGAAGAGCAATAAATTTTGTTTGATTTCCGGCCAAAACTGCTCCTGAATGCTATTTTATTACATCATTGCTAGAAATACATGAATCGCAGAATCTTGCACCGCTCAGCAGAGGCTAGTGGACACTAAAGGAGGAAGAAAGAGAAAGAGGCCAATTGAATAGCCAAAAGAAAATGTGTGAAAAAAAAAGCAGACAACAAAATAGTAATAACAACAACTAGCAGTAGCTGTTGGCTACGAGGTGGGGGTGAAACCGCTGTCATATACAGGTGAATGCCCTTCAGTTATAGTGTCAACAAAAGGAATCATTCCAGAACGTGAAAAATGGACTGAATAACACAGAAAACAAGATTCATATTAAATTTAATGACTTTATTCGCAGTTGCTTTGATACAATTAGCCTGTGATTGGTAAGGAGCGAGGAGTAACGTCTGAATTTGCCGGCAAAGATACATTGAAACAATAATGCATGACATGAGTATTCTGCATGTAAACAGTCATTCACAAAGTCTTATTATTGAATGAATATTCAATCTGTGTTCAATGAGTAAAGGCCATTGATTTGCAATACAAAATAATCAAACAGCTTGAATTACCCCTGGAGTTTAAAGCTTATTGAAGCTTTCAGACGACAAGTGACGTAGCATGCTTGGAAATGTACAAAAATATAAAAACCATGCAGTGTAGTGAAACCTGAACAAACTTAATTTACACTGATTTTTAGACTTTGCTAGTACTCGTGTCTTGCCAAAAAGTTGTCCTGCACTAAGCTGAGGCCAGGCCTAGGCTCTACTTTCATTCCTGGGTAAATAGATTCCAGGCCAGCAAGCTTAAGTCTCTCATTTAGTATAGTACTTGTGTACTTGAGTTACGTGTGCTCGCGAATCAATTGTTGCATCACTTGCATGTGCATTCACGCGATTACCGTGAAATCAACACGAGGGCCTTCAAGGCCACATACCATGGATATTAGTTGGTACAACATAGGAACGTGGACAAAATCAGAAAAATCTCTCTATACAGTTATAAGAATGCCGCTGACCAAGAATAGGTGGCGGGCTCCTTTTGTCGCTTGCAAATATAAAAGAAAAGGAAATACAAAAACAAGATTTTCCAAGAATTGAACCCAGCACATCCTGTCTCCAGGGTTATTCCTTTACCTCTATGCTACATGAAGACATCTATTTTAACAATTAAAAATATTTTATGTCTTTTCCATGGAACTTTTGGTGGCAAGTACTGTAGAAAGCTGATTGAACCGTATTCAACACAAATTCAAAGGTATATGTCAGGAAAATAACAGGGCTTTTGACGGTGAAAAACTGTAAGAAAATAATCTCAACAAAGAACTTGTCTGCAAAGTAGGATACAAAGTAGGGTGCAAAACAAATGTTTTCTTACCTTAATTTTTGTTTATTGTCCAAGGTGCTTCTGCGGTCAAAATTTATTGCTTAAAGAATTTTTTGAACTCTGTAAATGGCCATTATAAAAAGAACTGGGCCAGGTTTGAGGTGGGTTTGTTTACTTGTTGCGTTATTGCCACGAAACTGCAGATATGAAACCGATAGAAAGGTATTTGAATTACCAAAGATCACACTACTGTTAGCTCTCCTCTTGGGAGTCCTGTGGAGTGTGCCTTCCCACAAATTTATAAACTTGCTACGCGAGGAATTATTATTATTATGGTTACTGTTATTATTACTATCATTTATCATCACTGTTGTTTTTATCATTAACATATCTATAAATTACACACAACCAAGAACTTGCCTTGAGCTTGCCTTTGATTATTTTGTATGCTGAGAAAGTCAGTTTTTACTTGAGGCCCCAGGGAACTAGCCTGTTGAGTCACAGACGTTTTCTAACCCTGGTTAGTAACGTCTGTGAAGCATCACCGAGACTGAGATCCTTGTTCTGGACAAGCATTTTGGTGGGAACTTGCAAACTGGTGTAGGCTACAGGGAAGGGGATTGTCTGTTTTATTTTAAAACAATGACAGCAACAAAAGCTGGTATGCTATACATTTTGTATTGATCGTGCTATGACACCTATGCATGAAACATGATCTCATTCGAAATCAGGGGTAAACACAAATTTAATCCACACTATTTCTCTGTCAATTTTTTCTTGTTGATCATGGAGAGAGCTCTAAAAGCTGGTTTCAAATGGCAATGAAGTCAGAGTGGTAAGGGTACTTAGGATAAATTTCATGAAATAATAGTATTTTAGAATCATATGTGTCCAGTTTCGGCTTCACTGACGATTCTGTTACTCATGATCGAATGATCACCAGTTTGTTGGAGTTGGAGGTAGTACTGTTAGGATTAATGCCCAATTAATTCTTTTGCATCTGCTTTTGTTCTGCTTTGGATCTGCTTTCACTGAATCTGCACTTCTGATTATGACTCCACTGCTAGTGAGTACCAGTCTTAAATTTTGTGTGTGTGTGACATTTGTATGAAATCCATAAGATATGAATCTGAACAAGATAGGCGCTTAAGGGACAGAGCAGAGTGTCTGTCTCAATCTGTATCAGTGTAGGTAGAGATTGTATGACATCTACTATCAATTGGAGCATCAAGTGCTTGTAATAGACAGACTGTAGTCCATTAACATCAGAGTACCAACTATGTTTCATTGTAAGGAAATCTTCTCTTTTATATTCAACAGTTTGGCCAATGAACAGAATCCAGAAGTGCCCATATTTGTATGCACTTTAGCATTTCCAAAAGTCCAGTGTCCACTACATATTTTTGAGCCAAGGTATCGACTGATGCTGCGACGTTGCCTTGAGTCAGGTTCCAGACAGTTTGGTATGTGTGTAGCAAGTGAAGATCCTGAGAAAGGTTTTGCAGATTATGGCACCATGCTTTGTGTACAGTCAGTGGATTTTCTTCCCGATGGCCGTTCTATTGTGCAGTCGATAGGAGGACGGCGATTTCATGTTATTTCAAGGGGCATGGCCGATGGTTATCACACTGCGACAGTGGAATGGGTGCAAGATGAACGCGTAGATGATGTTGATGAACTTAAACATCTTATTGAACTAAACAGAGTGGGTTACCTAAAACTACAGGCCTGGTTTAGTCAGATGAACGTAGGACAGCGTCAGTGTATTGCCAATGCTGTTGGGCATTTTCCAGCTTTTGATGAGAACCTTCATTTGCTTAACGATGGGCCTGAGTGGATTTGGTGGGCGCTGGCAGCTCTACCCCTCATGGACAAACCCAAACTGATCATTTTGAGTATGACCTCCATTTTGGAACGTCTCAAAAGCGTGATCCGCTTTGTTCAACTTCTGCTGAATTCACTTCCGAAGAAATCCCCAATTACTAGTTCATCAGGTTCTTGATTTATCAATTTCCCTACTAGGTAAATTTTCAAATTTATTGTTTTCTGACCATGGGAAATCCAGGGGCAGCAATAAAAGAAAAATTAATTCATTGCCATCTTACATAGGATCGAATTTCAGCTATCATTTTATTGTCAAAATGATGGTTATTAATTAAGTAAGGATTTGATTGGTTGCTGTTGAATTTCAATGTAAGGCTACGTGAGAAAGATGTTAGCCCAGAAGACAAATGTTTGTGTAGGAAAAATGCAAAAAATATTGTTGGGTGGCTACATAAAAAATAATTGCACAATTAACATTCACACTATTCTGGTCAGAATATTTTGCTTTATTTTTACAACTTGACAAGACAAGCCTTTTGTTCATACATGAGGTGCTGTTTTTGACAGAATCTTTTCTATTTTTTTGGTCTTTTACCAGATAAATTTCTGCCCTGGCTCATTTGTTATAAGTATACTGGTAGCCTTCATTAGTTTTGTTAGGTCATCATCACCAGCTGCAATTCTGTGAACTTAACAGAAAAGGCACATTCTAAATTAAAATTTATAGCCATACTATTTTGGATTGGTCTGTAATTGTGAGACTAGCCTGCCTTACATTCAAATCCATGCCTCCAACCTCTGTAAGTTGCATGTATTGCATGAGACTGCTATGGAAATGGGTCATGTTAAGTTTGCTGTGACAAACAGTGACTTTATGTGTAAGAGAACATCAGACAGTAGATTTGCAGACTAGCTCTGACACAATCTCTGAATTAACCAACATACTGCATTCTGCCGGCTCAATATAATGTGATGGGGTTTTTTTTTAGATTACGTTTCACAGATCAAAGCATGCTGAAGCTGCATGCTTAACAAGTACATAGGTGTCTCCTATTTTTAATTACCTTCCAAAATGTTATTCTAAATCTTGTCAACTTGGTTCTCTTTTCAAAAAACACTTATCCGTTCTATTATCCTGTGAAATGTGAACTGTAGAAACTTCTCTCTTAAACATTGCTCTTAGTGGTTGTTGTTTTTTTACCCATCGATAACTTCAACACAAAGACACACTTAGCTCTCCAGGAAATCCAGAACTTTTAGTGAAATGAAATATAGAAGCACTTTAAATCACAAATCAGTGTTGCTGGTTTTGGATTTATAAACAATTTGAAATGTCTTATTTTAATAAATGTATTGTAATTAGCTTAGATTCATCTGTCTTTAAAAGGACTTACAAAATGACAATTTTATTGGTGTTCCCTGCATTGAATTTACATTGAATATAGTTGTTTATTTGTAGATAAATATTTAACCACTTATTCGTTTGCATAATAATGCAAAGTTAACAAAGCTTAGCAGGTTTTTAGTGGCTTTGTTGTGTTTGTTTAGTACTTGCAATTCACTACTTTTTATTTATGATAAAGCCGTTTGTAGGCCCACCTTCACCTAGTAGCTGTTTTGTTTCCAATTGGTCAATATTTATTTCGGAACTGAATTTGCTGCTAATTCTGGTCGATCACCAGGAGAGTTTTTAGTTCAATATTAGGGCATCATGTAAAGTGCTTGAAGTACTCAGGTGAGCTGCGACTACAGTGGAAGTTCTTAAGTGACTGGACACCCTCTGGACACAAAAAAGGTGTCTAACAGTAGCTGGCCACTTACAGGAATGTAAAAATGCAGAGTAACGATGGGAGGTGAGAGAATTGGGTTTTGTGATGGTGGCTGCAAGTAGAGCTGTCCACTTATTAGAGTGTCAGTGACGAAAACTTCCACTGTACTCACTTGCAAAACTAATTTAATTCCTTTAAGCGTAAGGTGAACATGGGCCTTCTTCTCGGCAGGACATCTTGAGTTTTGTGAAAGATGTTAAGATACTTCAAGGAAATGTGTTGCACTGGAAATAAACACTAATAGCCAAATAGGTGAAACTTTGAGTCGTTTATTTTTCGTCTCAATACTCTTGGTCGGGACACCTATGCCTTAGCCAGTTTGGATCCTGTGATCCAAGATGGACCTCCGGAATAGTATCCAAATACAGTCCTGTGATGCTGGCATTAAGGGGACGTCCATTAATCGGTCACCCTCTGTTAAGCGGCCACTTTTCAGAAAATTATTTCCCTTAATTTCTGTAAAACTGACTAGTGTAAAGCGGTCACCTCTATTACGTGGCGGCAGTAACCTTTTCCGTGGTCCCAACGAGTTACTCCCTACGACCCGTAGTCAAAACAACCGGTTACCCTTCCTACTGTCTTCACCTCGGGTATGCTCAGATCGTTGGAACCAGGTTGAACAGGGCTAAAAGACTCGGGCAGTCAAATAAGACGACGAATTTTACTTAACTTGATTGTAAGTTTTAGAACTGTTTTTGTCCACTCCAAATCCGAATGAGAGGTATAGCTGCCACCAAAACTAATCCAGGGGGTTCAAATCTTTTCCGTCACCACAATTAGGCTAATTTATTAAACTATTTCTTTCCCATTTTGTTGACCAATCTAGTCTAAGTCTAAACCATTTACATTTTGACCATGCAACTCAAAATGTCTTACTTCCTTCCTACAAGGGCTTGGGCCAGACAACAACTTTTCACTTGTACTCAGCGGATAATTATGAAATGCACACGATACCCTGAGTTCGAGAATTTTATTTTCCTCGTTTACATTGGTGGAAATCATGTCATCATCGGTTAGAATGTATTCACGTATAGGTGAGTAACCCCCTCCTCGCTAAATACAGCTTTTTGCATTGCGGAATGCTTTCTCGTCTGGGTTCTTCATTTCCTCATGAAATTGTGGCATCTTTAAGAAACAATTAATACTATTATTTTTTTTATTCGGTGCTTCTCAATTTCACATCCTCTAGCTATTGGTAACTATAAATAGAATTATCTTTCAACTCCTCCTTTTTGTGAAATTTCAGCCCCCCGGGAGGCGGGGGAGGTACTCCCTTGGCCTATGCCGGGATGTGCCGCTGGAAGGGGATGGTTTTCGTCCTCTCTGTCATAAACAGTGTATATAATTTCTCAAGAGACTGTCCTAAACAGGGTATACAATTTCGTGCAAGTCTGTCCTGAACAGTGTGCATGATTTGTGCGAGTCTGTTCTAGTGATATAATTGAGGGAGTTGTTCTAAATAGGGTACTAAAATGGAGGATGTCGTGCTAAACAGAGTATGTATTTTAGGAATTTTTTGTCCTAAATAGGGTCAGGGTTTCAAGCCCTCAGCGGCTCACCTATACCAAATATTGGTCGAGTACCCCCCCCCCCCCCCGCCCCTTCCCCCACCCGGCTGACGTTGGGGAGAATAGACAGCGTGACCAGCCAAAGGAATGTTTGTGTGTGAGGAGCTGGGACTAGACCTAGCAGCATAAACAGAGTAGAATTGGACATACGTGGACGCGATCCATTCAACCAAACTTTCCGGAAATTTCGGTCCAAAACTCAATGGATCGGTTCGGTCCAACCGGAAAAGTTTCGAAAAAAAGGGTCCACCTTTTGAGGTGGTCCTTGTTTTTCCGGTCGGACCGGTTGGAATTTTGGTCGAATGGATCGCACCCACGGACTGCGTACATAAAAACAGCTTTAGATACACTCAGTCCGCAGTCCGTGGTCCACAGTCTACGCGTTATACTAGCCTGCTCACAGACGCTCTATTTTCTCTTCAAAGTCAGTCGAGCGCGGGTGATAAAATACAAACCGCAGGAGATTTATTGACTGCCAGCGCAAGGGGGTAGTGGTGGAGGAAGAAGAAAATAGAAGAAAATCATTAGCTCCTCGCTCGTTCTCGCGCGCTCGCTTCGCTCGCTGATGTTTTTGAAAAGAACGAAAAGAAAAATAAAACAACGTCTGTTTACAGGCTAGCTTTATACCAGACCGGTTTACAATGTACAGTTGTGAAAAACTACTGTATATTTAAGGACCAAACTTAAATTTCTCTATTTTTCTGGTACGCAGGCCATGCATGTAGGAAGTGACATTGAAGTCACACTCAGGTCACGAATCTGATGCTTGGAAGGCCTGGCTGCTAGTGCGGGAGATAAGCTCGTGAATGCCCTCGTTAGATGAACATCCTTATCATTAGATCGTCGAGTGGACAGTGTGAGTCGTGCGTACAGTCAGTGTCCGACGTTCATCTTAGTGAAGCACCGAAAAGATCTGCACAACAACATTGGAAACGAGGTAAGTTATATCGTTCTTTGATTAGTAAAAAAACTAAAATGGTTGAGTATAAAGTGCAGGTTGTGTTATAAACTAAATGCAAGAATCAATCTTCTGATCGATACGATCACAAGTGCCACGTATAGTCAGCTGGTTGCGTGGGAAAGATCATACGATTTATATCAAGATCATGTAAACCCATTGTAGAGTTAAAGCAGCAGATTTTCTGATTTAAGTTCTTCTGCTTGTATTTAAATCAATTTGGTTACGGTATTATATAATTGTTATAATTTCGATACTGTAGAGCCAGTTAGTAAGTTTATATACAAACCCAAGAAATTTAGAATAGCCACAATATCAAAGAAATGTAGCTTGCAAAACAAGCTGGAATTCTAGTCTCCTTCATCCTCCCTTCGCCAATGAACTTGAAGGGGACATAAAAGAATCTGCACGTTAAAATATTGGTCCCAGCACTATTGGATAAAAACATGTGAAAATGCTATGAAAAACCTGTGAATTAAACTGTGAAAAAACATGTGAACTGTTCAATTTCACATGTTTTCTCACATGTTTTTCACACCTTTTTCACAGGGCCAAAGTGCACGTTGGGGAAAGAAATTAAAGATTCAAATGCCGTACCCCAGGGTCAACAAAGACAATCATATGCCCTGTCTTTCCACCCCCCTGCCACCATTGATAGATGTATCAGAGGTCGAAATTATATTCAGGTTAAAATTTTTTAATCAAGGTTGATTTTTTTTGTCTCCCATCCCTAATACATGAATACTCAGGGCTAGGAGACAAAGGAAATTGAGAAGCAACGGCCAGGGTTAAAAATTTTTATAACCTGAATTTAATTTAGACCTGTAACATGTACGTCCAATATGTCAGATTCTTGTTTTCTTATAATCTGGGTGTCCCCAAATGTTCCTTAATGCCTTCTAGACACAGCCAAAGATGCTTCATTTTTATTTGCTAATGATTTTCTGACAACTTTCAGTGGTCTCCAAAGATGAGTGAAAACGTCTTAAAATAAGGTTTCAATATAGAGTTCTAAAGTGTGATGCCATAAAAAAATAAATTTGTGAAGTTATGGGATTTGTCAGGATGTTCTGAATGAACAACATCCAAGAGGCCTACTTGCCAAAAACTAGCACTTCAAGGCAAATTATCTCTGAGATATTAGCCCAGTTATGCTCCGATGACTCCAGGACTCATCGGAGCATAACTGGGCTAATATCTCAGAGATAATTTGCCCCGAAATGCTAGTTTTTGGCAAGTAGGCCTCTTGGATGTTGTTTTTTCAGAATATCCTGACAAATCCCTTAATTTCACAAATTTAATGTTTTTTATGTTGCACTTTAGAACTCTATTATTGTAACATTTTGAATGTGAATAACAGGGTGAAGTCACACACATTATCTGAAAGATGACCAGCAAATGCATTTTGGTGACAGGAGGAGCTGGTTATATTGGAACTCACACCGTTGTGGAACTCATCAATGCAGGATATGATGTTGTTATAGTGGACAACTTTGTCAATGCTTTCTCAGGTCAGTAAAATTTAGCTGGAGTATCTCTTAAGGATGCATGCCAGAAGGCACATCTCATCCTGCACAGGGCACCCAATATATCACAGTGCCAAGAGTTAAAATAAGAGGGTATTCTGAAGCATAATAAATTTATTGATTTATACAGAGAGTGTGAAGAGAGTGGAGGAAATTACTGGCAGAAAGATTCCTCATTATTCGATTGATTTGTTAAATAGAGAAGCTTTAAAGGAAGTTTTCACAAAGGTAAGTTGCAATCTTGAAGAAACAACCACCACCACTGGCACAATGTTATATAAGCAGTGCCATAGCAAGGTTAGATTTATTAGGGGGAGGCCAATCATGAGCACTGAAGGCGCAAGCTGCTAGGGGGTCCGGGGGCATGCTCCCCTGGAAGATTTTGAAATACAGGATCCTTGAAATAGCATTTTCAGCCTTTTGACAGCATTAATTTTGAACCAAAATGAACACACGAAAAGCAGCTGGAAGAGCATGGCGCCTGACCAAATTAAACGTGCCTGTCAAAATTACTGGGGGGGGGGGGGGGGGCAGGCCCCTCGGCCCCTCCCCATGCTACGGCACTGATAAGTATCACTTTGTTTGGCAAACGAATTAAAAATTCCTTCTTTCTTAGTCAAATGTACTCTTTGTTGAGCGAAATACCTTTTCTCTTTTCTTTTTCTTTTTTTCTTTTCTTTACTTTTAAAGCCTATTATTTTGTTGTTGTTGTTTTTTTGCCTTTCCAGCATGAATTTTATGCAGTAATTCATCTGGCTGCTTTAAAAGCAGTTGGAGAGTCTGTAGAGATTCCACTCCGGTATTACCACAACAATATCACAGGTTCTGTCAATCTGTTAGAGGTAAGAACATTACGGGGGGAAATTAATGGCCTCCGTGTATGGATGATAAATGAAAATTCAGAAAGGATCGAGCTCTTTTAAGCCCTGCAGGTGACAATTGGGTATAGGTTATGGTTACGCATCTGCCATTTGTGCCTTAAATTTGGAACTCTATTTAGAAGAATTTGGTCTCAATAGCAGTGTAAAAGGCACAGGACCAATGTCTGTATTACAGAAGTATCTGTAAAGAAAAAGTGTTTCAGTTAGCACTGTACCAAAAACTCAGACCTACCAACAACTTACTTAACTCTGATCTATCTCATGGTCTGAGCATGCATATTAGACTCACAGTTTGGGCTATTAATTCACAGTCTGTACAATAATATTAACCTCTAAATGTTATGGCAAGTCAGAAAATCTTAGGTAGGAATGAACTGATTTAAAAAAGTAAAACAGTATTTGTAAGGGGTCTAACTATTGAGGGAAACCTGGGTCATTCTAATCTCATTCTCATGAAAAGGTCTATGAACAGCAAACTCAATTTACACCTTTGCCAAAAAGGAGCAACAGAATACATTAGAGAACTAATTAGGTAGAGAATACCGTGAGACACATATTTGACGCATATTTTCGAAATCTTCATATCTGAGGTCCCAATTTCCAGTTGTTTTGGTAGGCCTTTTTTCCCAGAATCTCCAGAATTGTATAGTTTATTAGTTTTCAGGTCTGCAAAATATTTGTATAGGTAATAGCATGACTTGTAGCGATATTTGGCATAAATACCACAAGTAATAATTCAAAATTGTTATACAAAAGTTCATTAGCCGTTAGGCGAGTGAAATTTAAGACAATTTTGAAATATCATGAGTGGTATTTATGCCAAATATCACGTACAAATCATGCTATTATTTGTTTATACTACTGCCTGCAAAAGGTTTGTAATTTTCACGTGTAGGTATTTCAAAATTAATTAGTATAGGTAATAGCATGATTGTTAGTGATATTTGGTATAAATACCACAAGTGATACTTCGAAATTGTTAAACATAATTTCACAAGCTGTTAGGCGAGTGAAATTTGAAACAATTTTGAAATATCACGAGTGGTATTTATGCCAAATATCATTTACAAATCATGCTATTATTTGTTTATGCTACTGCCCACAGAAGGTTTGTAATTTTCACATGTAGGTATTTCAAATTAAGCTGAAGTAGCACTGCTCTAAGCCAATCAAATTGCAGACATTTCTCATGTAGTAGTATAATACACAAAATTAATACAGTCGAACCTTCATGTGTGACCTCCTGTCGTAAGTGACTCCCTCCCATAGGCAGCCAAAATTTTCCATTCAAAACCAAAGCCTTATAGCTAGTTAGAACCTCTCATAAACGGCCATCTTTTGTAAGTGACCCCAACTATTGTTTTTAGTGACAAAATGGAACTACCCATATAACTTACAGTAGAAACTGCTTGCAGTAAATTCTCTTTCAAAGAGTAGACATGTCAAGACCTCTACTTGTAAAGGATCCCTTGTGGTTTGATTCTTGTAAGCAACCATCTCGTCAGTTTAGTAACTACCAAGTCTTTAATTTTGGATGTCCCTTATGGGAGGTTCAACTGTTACAATGGTTCATTAAGCTTCATTATGTATAAGAGCAACCATTATTAATGGAATACAAATGTAGGTCTTTAAAAGTGATTTCCAGAGAACTAAAAGTTTATTATAATAGTATCTGCTTGTTCATAAATGATGAAGTAATTATGTACTTCTGTTTTTTTTTGCCTTTCAGTGTATGAAGGAATGTGGTGTTTGGAAGTTTGTGTTTTCATCGTCAGCAACCGTTTATGGGACACCACAGAACCTACCCATCAGTGAAGACCACCCTTCGGGTATTGGCATAACAAACCCTTATGGCAGATCAAAATTCTTCATTGAGGAAATCATCAAAGATTTATGCAAAGCTGAAAAGGTATTAAAATAGCTTATTTATGACTAATTTTATGGTTTAATAATTAAAATATGGTTAAAGAAACATGGCTGGAGACTGACTCAAAACTCTTTAGTCACTTCAGTCTATTTATACTTACAATAAAATCAGGGTTTATACAACTTAATCATTGCAGAAAAGGGAATTAACAGGCACCTGTATCTCTGCAAAATATCAATGGAGAAAAAAAAATTGGAAGGGGATTACGGTAATTTAGAGTGGAAGAAACTGGCTGAAAGAAACCTTGTGGCACTAAAAACTGCTTGTAAAAAACTCCATAATGCCACCAAATCACATGAAACCAAACACAGTTATTGAACGCACTGTTTGAAGGTGCTCTTTGTTGGTAAAAAAGTGCATTCAGTTATTCAATTTGATAAAATGTTACCCAAATATATTAAATATTGTAATGTCTTTTTGATTTAATAAAATTAATATTGTCATTTGTTGACAAACAGAATATGAATGCTGTGCTGTTGAGGTATTTCAATCCTGTTGGAGCTCACAAATCAGGCAGAATAGGTGAAGACCCTCAGGTTAGTGACATGTAAAGAATAACATACCAAAAACTGATTGGCCAATCAATAATGTACTATGTAAAGGGGACATCATTGAAAGACACATGGTGATACTTTTTTTTATAAAGATTTACAGTGAAGCGGATAGTTAATGGAGCGTAATGCACCAGAGCTTCAGGGGATTGTTATTGTTATAAGTGGAGCAACTTGTGCCTTAAAAAGAGCCATGAATGTACAATAGTATGATACCTTTGTTTTATCATATATAGTACGCAGTAGTTACTTGATACATAGTTACTTGAGTGCTTGCTTGATAGCATTCTAGAGAGAGTTCTCACAGTCTAGAGATTACCAGTTTTACAATGTATACCAGCAATAATTGATTTTTGTACTTGCATGTTCCAGGGCATTCCAAACAACTTAATGCCTTATTTACTACAAGTTGCAGTGGGCAGACGACCTCATCTAAATGTGTTTGGAAATGATTATGACACTACTGATGGCACAGGTAGACAATAATGCCACTTGTGTAATAGCAATACTATATATACAATGCATATTTCCTTATTTTTTATTCAGCTCTTTGCCTTGAGTCTTAAGTATTAAATTTTAATTTTTTCCCAAGGTGTGCGGGATTACATCCATGTGGTAGATTTAGCTGTTGGTCATGTTTCTGCCCTGAAAAAATTAGAAGAAAATTGTGGATGTAAGGTAAGACTGTCTTGGATTTTTAAAGAAGAATTGAATAATTGGAAACAAACTCCCCATGCGTCTACTGTAAACATGACAAAAGTATGTCCAGGAAACTGATTGAGGTACACAATTGTCTGAGTAATTAAATAGTCCAATTATATTATTATAGTGTTAAGTATTATTTTGTTCTGCCTGCAGGTCTACAATCTTGGTACTGGAAGAGGATATTCAGTTCTTGAAATGGTGAAAGCTGTTGAGAAAGCATCAGGAAAAACTGTAAGTAAAAGTACACATGGTTCTCCTAAAGCTCTGGTGACTAGCTGAAATTGCCATCCAGTTGACACAGAGGTGCTGGCTACTCACAGAACATAATGTTTTAAGTAGGGCAATAAATCGGTTGTATTTCTTATTATTTTGGTTCCCAACTCTTTTGTTAGGTTGATAAAAATGTGTGTAAATAAAGGTGTCATCCTCATGGCAAAAATTTCTTTCCCTGGTCACTGAAAATGCGCTGAAATGCACTTGTCAGGAACCCCAAAATAGAAATTGTCCCTTGGGAGGCTGATTCCCCCAATAAAAGGGGGTAACCTACTTCCCATACCCACTCCTACTCACAGTTCTGCCATGTGAAAGATGCCTCTTGTGGGTTTTAGATCAGTTGCTGCCTACTTAAGGTTTTTCTTTTTCTACTTCAAATTTTCTGGAAAACCCTGGTTAACAGCCTGTAACTAGGGGATATCAGACTTATCCACTTCTGGCTGTAAAACTGGAGTTAATCAAAATTGTTATCCCTGATAGAGAATTCTATAATAGATAATGTTTGTCCACAATTAAGTTAAGTGTGTTTTTGATAGGTGGAGTTGAATGTTAGCCTTTTCACAGACCCTCTGTTGTCTCTTCAAAGTCCATCAAGTGCGCGTCATAAAAAATAAAAACCGTGGGGGATTTATTGACCACCAGTGCAAGGGGGTAGGGGTTGGGAAGAAGAAAAAAGATGTTCTTTAAATTTCTTTCTCTCGTTCCACGTTCGTTCCCGTGCTTCACGCTCGTTCTCATGCCTTGTGCGTGCAGGCCGATGTTTTCAAAAAGAAAAATAAAACAATGTCTGTGTACAGGCTAGTTGAATGTGGACCACATTAGTGCGATAATCAGTGCTCTTTTCTTGTCCTAGGTGAAAGAAATTTCATATGGGGGTATTGGGCACTAATCCATGTATTATGGGATTATTCATTGCAAGCCCTACATAATCAGATAGAGTTCATTAAGCTGTACAAAATCCTCAATGTTTATCAAGCCAAAATTGAACAAGATATGGCCTGTCAAAAACTCCTAAATTAGTTATTAATACTTGTTATTCTAAGAAATAAATAGAAATAATTTTATATGTTTGTATCTGTAATCCATACATTTTCTAGTAAATTCTGAAGTTTCTTATTGGCTGTATCGTGTTCAATATTTTTCGGATCACACTGGTATGCTCTTTAATCTGATTATGTGCATCTTGTGTTAAATAATCACATATCACACATAGTATCTAGTACCCCCATATGAAATACGGCAATTCTGACTAAACTATTCCTCTTTTATCACAGATTGAGTACAAGATTTGTCCACGCCGTGAAGGTGACGTGGCATCAATGTTCTCAAATGCTTCTTTGGCTGAAAAAGAATTGGGATGGAAAGCTGAACGTGGACTTGATGAAATGTGTAAGTTCTCAGAGATCCGCTAAGGGTAGCCTGTTCCAGGTGTTCGGATGGTAGAGTGTGGGCTGAATGAAGAGAGCAAGAAAAAAGAGGGACAGGGAGAGAGAAGGGAACTTGCTCTCACCCCTACCCGACTCCCTCGTTTTTTTTTTTTCTGCTCACATCTTTTTGCACCGTTCCAATGATCTGGACGCCTGGAACAGGCTATGCTAAGGGAGGGAACATTGCATGCTCTTTCATTCTGGTTTGTCTGCTGAAAGCCAGTTCACATTGTTTTGTGTGGTCAAATGATCCAACAGCTGTCAACCAACAGATTGCCAAGTGGAATTGAAAAGAAAGGTTACATTATAATTTAGTACTTAGTTTTCACAAAAAAATCCCTTCAAACCACTAAATAATTGAGACCCTGCCCACCATCAAAGATAACAAGCGAGTGTAATGAACATGTTATCAGCTTGCCCCAGGGTAGTACCCCAGGGTAGTACCCCAGACCAACCAGGGGAATGTGTCAGGGAATACTTGGAATTGAAATTGGATTTTCTGCCTCTGGGGATGCTAAATTTAACCGTATTTATTGGGTTAAGCATGTACTTTTTAATGTGGTGTTAACAATATTGATTCCTCAGGTGAAGACTCCTGGAGATGGCAGGTACAGAACCCACAGGGATTCAACACTGCAGGTAGCTAACGTCAACAATTTATCGCCTGGTGGTCCCGCGGTGAAAGTTCAAAAAGTGATGCTATTTTTGAAAGAAAATGTTCTGCAATTTTAAAATACTGAGTCAAGAGTGAAGACAGTCTTCTAACAGTGTTGTCACTGATGATATTATAACCAAATTAATCTTTAGACCTTTTTCAAATTAATTAGAATAGAGCACAGAATAAAAAGTGAATTTTGCCGACAGTACTGATTGTGTGATTGTTGAAGGTTGTTCCCTGTTAGCAAAGGTCTCTCACGGCAAGATAAAAATGATAGGATAGAGAGAGACCTCTGCCAGCCTCTGACGCGTTTCTTTCATCCAAAACATACTGGTTTTCAAAACCGGTTTAGTTTAATGTGGAATGCTCGTGCCCTGTTGAGACTGCACGCTGGAAATTTTTGAGCCCATAGTTATCATGCAAACCGGTTCTGTAAGTTGTGTCGCAAATGACTAAAATGTTACTGATTTTTAAGGAAACGCCAGTATATGCGTGATAAAACGCAAAGCTTTACCCGGTTTCTGTAAGATTATTTCCATTTCCCCCTGGACAGGATGTCAAGCATAAACTACGCCGCCTTTAACAAAGACTTGGAAAAATTACCACTTCAGCTCTATTAGATAATGACATCGGAGTTGTCATAGCAACGAAATGATGCGATCAACTATTTTACTTGCAGCCGTATTTCTCGGCACTGGGAACCGTTCTTCCAAAGTCGTTCACGGGTACTTTTTCCTCCAATGGCCGCCTCGATGTTTGTCAAGTTTAAGTTGAATCTATAAGAGCATTCTCGAGATCCTTTTGGGTGAACTTTTTTGGTTAGAAATAGAGTAAAAACTGCACAATCTTGATGTTCGGCCGTTATCTGTAGAAAACGAAGCGCTTTTGAAGTACAATTTCAGCTTATAGTAGTTTCAATCTTTTTAAAAAAAGTGTGTGAAAAAAACGTAAAAAAAACGAAAAAAACGTGTACGCTCTTGTTAGCCTGAAAAACCCTATCGAGCCACCTTAACGTGAATTTTTTGAGGGGCTCAGTAATTTGGGGGGTGGAGGGGTCAGTATTTTGTCTAAGCCCGATCTATGAGAGTCTGAGACTGTGACTCAGAAATAAGGGTAGTGTACCACTGCCAAGTGAAAAGCTTGTCTGATCTTGACCTCACTTGAAGGGCTTTATGGTAACTTCCTACATAACTTGTGAAGTTTAATTAACAAAAGGGTTCAATGCGGGACGTGGAATGCGTGCACGTGCGCACACGTGCAATGCTTGTTTTTGATTGACTTACTAAAAACAATACCTAATTAGTTCAACAAATGGCACGTTGACAGCAAAAACTTGTTTTCGACGGAAAGAAAGTCAGAACGGAACGAAGAGAGTCTGTCAGGTAAGCTTATGGTCAGTGTCGCTGTTGTATCAATGCATTCGCCCTTGAGTCGTTTACTGATAGTGAGTGTTTTTGAAAATCCTGGCTACGGACGGGATTTACACATGCCAATTAACGTGTCAAGCTGTGAAAGTTTCTCTCCTGAAATATGGGAAATCTTGACAAGTTTTGCCTTTTCAATCAACCACTTGACAATTTTCGTTTGCAGCTGCAAGTTTTCGCGGCCTTGAAAGTTTTTCTTGTCTGAAAACTTTGTCAAGTTTTTTCCGTTTACACGAAAAAATTCCCTGTCCCCGATCAAGAATGGAGATGTTCATGTAGGCGATTACCTTTTTTAAAAGCTTCGGTAAACTTTTGAAAAGTCCGTTTTGATGGGGTCATTGCGTTTGTGCCAAGGGCTCCCTAGGTTGTGCGCATGGAAAAGACCACAGTATTAAAAATAAGCATGCTTCCATTTTGCCAGACAAATGATGCTTATGTAACTGACTGACCGTGCGGCTTAATAATTCCGGCGAAGTCAGCTCGTGCGAAGTGATAGCGATACTGGTGAAATTTCTCACTGACACATGCACAGTATTGAGATGTTCTCACCGTTACAAGAAAAACGAGTGTACAAAAAAAAGCGCGATGACATCTCCTTTTCACCCTTCCTTCTTGTTTCATTTTGTTTTTGTTTCTTTTTTTTGTTGTTGTTGGTTTCCGATATTAATTCTTCGCATGCGTTGTACCCTAACCTTCACTTTTTAACCAGCCATTTTCTCCTTTCCCCAGTCCGCAAATCCATCGTCCCCAGTTCCAATATCCTTTAATCATGAACCCGAAAACAGTTGCAAATTTTCGAAAATTTTGGAACCCCCTTACCTAGAATTCCTGGATCCGTCCCAGATTGATTTGCCTAACGCTTGGTGGCTATTGGCATTTTTCAGCACGTTTTCTTTTGAAATTTTGAAAAATTAACGTTCAAATTCCCCATTGCCTATACCCCAAAGGCCGCTTACAAATGCCCCATCATAGGTTCATTTTAGATGATGAAATGCCCCCAGGCCAGGGAAATTTAAAGGAGACCATATTACTCTTTTTAACTATCAATGCGCGGCTTTCTAGTGCTCTTCAAGCGGATTTTGCAGACAGAGCATAGCAGGGTGGATAAAGGTTGGAGCAAAGCTTTTATAATCCGTTGCTTTTTTTTTTGGCTAATCCGCCTAAAAGCCGCTATCGTTTCCCTTTAACACATCCAAACTCGCCAAGTATCTGGTCTTGTTTTGGCAATCACTTCTTTCGAATTAAAATGTTTTTTTTTACCGCACAGCTTGAGCTTAGGTTTAATATCCAGAATCAGATGTAAAACGCCCAACAGACTTATCAGTAAGATGTAATTTTGTTGTTTAGAAGTTATTTCTTTACTAACGTTAACCTTCATAGTGAGTAATTTGTTATTAGGAAAACTAAACAAAATGGACTTAACTTCGGTAACACACAGTTCCTTCAAATATGTTTGAATGATGGTGCCCTTGTAGGGGGTGGGGTGGGGGGTGACTCCCTATAATGGCCTGTAGGGGTTGGCTCCGTCCGAAAGGGCTACCTTTTTCAGGCTTCAGGTATATGAAAGGGTAAGGGTCTCACTAGTTGAAGTTTAAAAAAGGGTATAAGACCTTTCATTTCGGTCTGTAAAAGGAGCAAAAAGGGCTACCAGACAAATTTTATGGATGTGAAAGAGACAAAAAACTTTCTGGTTTAATGATTTATTCAAATTGAAAAGATGGAGCATTTAAAGCAGTTAAAAGGGATGCAGTGTCCTAAACAAAGTATATGAAAGGGGTACCATTTGTCAATAGAAGGTATACGAAAGGGGTACCTCTTTGGTCAAAACGGTATAAAAGGGTAAGGGGTTGGAGCCCGGGTGGAGACTCCCCCTATAAAGCTTTCATTGGTGAGTACCCCCAGGGGGACAGTGCTGGTCACATGAGCTGGACAACACCAGACCATGAAATAGGCCTCTGTAAAAGAATATTCAGTTGATTAAAGATTAGTTTATTTCTAGTTACTCAGGGCAAAAACTGTCAAGTTCATCACAGTTGTTTAAACATACTTATCACAATACCACAGTTGTATTACTAAGTTGGCACAAAAGAGCGAATTACAGGTACATCAACTACTTTTGCTTTTGCCTCTTTTCATGAGCTGCACGGTGCACTATCTGAGCATTTTTTTGCATGGCTACAGCCTCTCAAGCCTAGACTTGCATCATTATTCCTACAAAATAACCTCAAGCTAAAAATAGGCTTCAGTTCTTTTTGGTTTAAACTTGGCACAAGCTTAACTGTAACTTTCTTAAGGTGCTCAAAGATAACGACAGGTAGGGAAATTACAAAATGTCTGACTGACAAAGCAAAACTTTCCAGTATGACCTACCACTACCACCTAAACACAGCTTTAAGACAACATTATTGAAAACAATCTTCCTTTCAGCGTTTCTGTGAAACCTCCTTTTTATAATACAAAAATATATAAAGAAACTAATGGCAGAGATCAGCACAAATGACAAACCAAGATTGCTTTCTACATGTTTCGCAAAATTTTTTTAATAATATTGTACTCTTATTTAAAAACCAGTTAGTTCAAGCTGTCAGGTGCATTGCTTGGAGAAGGCCTTCATTCTTGATACAAGCATAGGTAGCCAAACAAATCTTTGACTTCTTTTTAATATTCATCCTGTTCATCACCATAGTCTTGTTCATATTCCCCATTATTACCAACTTCCTCTGGTGCAGCAAATCCCTCCTAGGGTAAAAAACACAGCCTTATGGTGATCAAGATCCTATTTCTCTTTTAATCATAACTATACAAAATTCTCAAATCTGATTGGCTATGAGCTTCCCTGATTTCTGCATTAATAGGGCAGAAATAGGACAGTACATGTCATGCCTAATTAACTGGCCAGTACACACCATCACTAGTGTACACTTGAATGGGTTTTCTTTTTTCACTTCTAGCAAAAAAGCTCTCAGAATATTTTGTGTTGTAATTTTTAACAAAGCTTAAAATACCGCAAATTTTGTTACAGTTGGGACAAATTGGTAACAGAACTTCACGGCCATCCAATTCGGTATGAAATACTATGAACAATAAGCCAGAAAAATAGAAACCGAGAAATATTTGAAAGGAACGATTATAGCTGGCATGTTTAAGTGTTTTAAAAACAATATTTATTGCAGTCTTCTATGAAAAAGCAACAAGAAATGGCAGCATAACCATCCTTCAGTAACTATAAAATGCTGCTTTGACATTTTTTTACTTAAAAAATATTATATGCTAAGAGCACCATTTCAGTAAAATATGTAAATAACACAAGGAGAGGTGGATAAAAAGACAAGGAGTGGAACCATGACTAAAAAATCTCTAAACCCTCCTTCTGCCTGAAGAGACATCTGTTTCATTTACTGGTATTTATTTATTCTAGTACCTATGAGCTAAACGCATTCAAATCAGTGAACATATTTGGGTTTCATAAGTGCCATTTTTTTTGGCTCAAAAAACAATACGTAATAATCGGTGGATATCGCCACCTAATGTCAGATACCTCCACTTCAAAAAAATTTTTTGGGGCTCAAAAAACAACACATAATAATCAGTGGATATTGCCACCTAATGTCAGATACCTCCACTTCCAACTGCATTAAATGAAAACCAGCCACTGCCTACCTCATATTAGACCCATAATGGAGTTCCAAGGATATAATATTATTATATAATTATTAATATCAAACGAGTCAAAAGAAGAAACTTTGCAGTTTACAGGGAAGTCAGCAAGGGCTTTATTTTAAGACTGCTTCAGTTGACCCACCTCAGTAGCATAAAGAGAGTCCATAATCTTTTTAACGACGGGCAAGTCTGCACATCCTTCATCTTGGCACTGCACTTCAATATCCCGTAATTTACCAAAGTAGAAATCTCTCTCTCTTTCTAATCCATCCACTGTCAACTGCAGTTCTGTCAGCTGCAGAAAAAGAAAAAGCAAATCGGTGGAATTAGCTCTTAAGTCACTCTTGTTGCGATACCACTTGTTACATCTAAGCATGGACATGAGACATAAAAAACATGTTTTTATAGGGTGTCAAAAATGGCAACAACCACAGTGGGGTTGCATGATCAACAAGTGAAGACTCAAGTTACTTTATTAAAAAGCAACTCAACAAACCTTATCGTTTAATTCTTGTATTTGAGCATCCTTTTGCATCAGTGCAGCTGACGCTCCTGCGGTCCCTCCAGTGGAGCGTGCTGGTTGCTGCCCTGGTCGACTTATCCCTTGGGACCTTTGTGCTCCACCACCAATCCTTCCGGCCCCACCTGCAGCAGGTCTTGTGGATGTAGCCACTCTTGACGGAGTAGGATTTTGTCCTGTATAGAAAAAGAGCAAAGAAAGTAAAGTGTTGCACTTTCTATAGCTTGGAAAGAACCTCCATGATTTATTAATATTACTGTAATCAGGGGTTTTAATAAAATTTGAAGTAGATATAGAGTAGAGTATCCCACTGTATAAACAAGGTTGGAAAGAATCTTTCTTTGATAACTTCATGAAAGGGTAAAAAAGTAGCCAACTTCTCTGAAAGGAAAAGCTCATACTCTTCTCCTGCCATAAGTACTTATTAAAAACACTGCACCATTCACTGCAAGGACACACTAAAATTCTTTGAAAACTGCTGGTGCTTGCAAGTCTTTCCCCACGGATGTATTGCGGTAGAAGGTCCACATCAGCTGACAAGCTGCCTTATATACAACTAATTGCTTCATCCAATAATGATGATGATGATGATGATGATCTGACACCAACTGTCCCAGTGTTAAAGCTTACCCATGGCTGGTCTGCTGAGCTGTCCAGATCCTTTTCTTGGTGCCACATTCATGGGGGTATCAGTTTTCCCATGCCGTGCTTTTACAGGATCATAGTCAGGATCAGGACCTTGATAGTTGGCATCAAAGAACTTTTTGAACCACTGCACAAATTCAAAGTTATCCTGAAATTTCCCTTTGACTAACTTTTCAACTGGAACCATCTAAAACAGTAAAAAGGAAAGGGAAAGCCAAAATTAAGCGTATATGCTGTCCAATTTTAACTCACTGTGGAGGAAACATTACTCATTTATTTATTATCGTCGCTCATGTCACAACTGAGCTTTTATAATGCAGGGTTTTCATTATGTACCGGAGATGGGAGAATTCTCCGTTTACTACACAGAATTCTCCAGCTAACGTTTGGTAGCCTATGACTGTACAAATCCAGTGAAGAAGTTATTTCTTGTTAGGGAGTGGCCATGATTTAGAGCACCAGGGAGGGGTGGACCACTTTTAACCCTTTCACAGGCTTTAGCAGATAGTAACTTTATGTGACCCCTCCTTGAACTGGTTTAAAAATTCATTTGGTCTAATATCCCCAGACGAACCTAACATGGGAAAAAGTCATGAGACATCCCAAATTTCCTAGTGGAAGGTCTTTCAGGAGGGATTACGGGTCTTGGAAGTCACGTCTCATTTGAAAGCTGATTAATAATTTTTTGTCGCTGCTGACATGCATGCATTTTAATGGCAGCCACCTTGAAACTGAAATGAGACATTTAAGTTTATTTCGACAGTGAGTCTGCGTATTTGGTGGCAGCAGCAAGTTGAGGTAGGCTGAATAATGTAAACAATGCACCAAGCTGGCATTTCACTCACATTTACTTTCTCAAATGCAACTACTAGGCATTTTTTTTAGTGTGAATTTGCTGTTTTTGCAATCTATTACTTGGACAAAAACCCAAAGAAGCTCAAAAAAAAATTTTGAAGCATCTGACGGGTGCATCAATGATTATTCTTTAAAAGTGAAAAATGTAGAACATGGATCCTTACCTTATCCACTCCAGCAGCCTTAAATGCTTTCTGTAAGATCTTCCAGTTTTGTATGTACTCATGCTCTTGATTAGAAGCAAACTTGACTTTGCCCATATTAACACAATCTTTCAAAAAAAAGGGGAAAAGTCACGTCTATAATAATAGGGAAGCTCAAGAATTTAACTGATTTGTTATTGTGGATAATCATGTTTGTCAAAGATTTTTTTTGCTTTGTACTAACTAGTATACTCCATTCCCTTGCGCAACTTGTGACTTTTTAAATTTAGATTCGCGAAGTTTGGACTTTTGAGCCTGTAAATTTATCCCAAAGTTGAAAGGAAAAAATTCAGCAAATTGCTTCTGTAAGCTTGTGTTTTTTTAGCATTTAGAAAATGAGATGGAGAAATGAAATTGGTATATCACGATCGTACCCTAAATAATTTAAGCCTAAGCTGAAGCTTATTTTTTCAAGAGAACACTTACCCATAAACAGCATATCCATGAACTGGCAATAAGCAGCACCTGTTAAACGAAAACAGACTCTTTCTGTTTCATGTGTCAAAAACGATGCAGCAATGATTGCAAAATATCAGACTACTCAAATCGATCGAACGTTAGAGGAGTATTGTACAATGAATCGCCTAAATGTACACGAGAACACTAACCAGAACAGAGCTGCTCAATTTTAGTGTATTTAAGCTGTAAACTATTGTTGATCCATTCTAACATATCATGACGGCTGAGGTTTTCTGAAGTAACACTAGTGCTGAACACGTTGACGGCCGCCATTTTTCTTCAACAGATGAAAATGGACGGCTTTCGGCATAAGAAACAGAGCCCAGTCTCTTGAAAAGGATATTCCATGACAAATACATGACAAAAAGCAATTCACACGAAAACGAGGCCGGATGGGTGGAGCACAAAAGGAATGGGGCCAATCTCTGAACAGAGACCCGCTGAGTGAGAAAGGGTGTGGACAGAACTGTGTGGAGAATGGAAAATGCAGAGTGTAGAGTGTAAACTAGAAAGAAGGCTTGTGTGTGCTTTTCTGATATGCGTTGTGACTTCTCGGGTTAATGACTTGAAATATAATATAATAAATATAATATAATAATAATATAATATTATTATTATTATTTAAAATATGTGCTGATTTTGTTGTTGTTTTGCTTTCTGTTACATAGCTAAGTTGTTTTACTATAGTATGTACCTTTGTTTTATTATATTAACTGTACGCTTTTTTCTCTAGTTTAAAAAATTCATGATTTTAAAAAATGTTCGTTTTTGATAGTAGGCGATGCACTCTTTCAGAGTTGATATTAACGCAATCTGATTTATTTAGTTATATAACTCGTCCCTCCCATTGACTTCCAACAATCAATAATCGCTCCATGTTTTCTCTTCTTGAGCGTTTAATCCCAGTTGTTCAGGATGGACTTGCGAGATGTTTCTTTTTTTTTTTTTTCATTGCAAAATAAATCGAACGTCTTGAAGAGGGTCTACATAACCACCGGGAACACAATAGTTCCAGCGTAACTCTTGTGGTTTAGTGCCATTAGGGGAGGTACGTCCATAATTGGGGTGGGTGGGCCCGGGCTTCGCAGGGGAGGGTCGCCAGTAAATTTTTTTCAAATTGGGGAGGGCCAAGCCTATTTTGTTCGCAGCCACTGGAGGGTCACACGTTTTTCGGCAAGCTTCCTTTAAAGTCGACTCTTTTTTAATGTTTGTTAGTAAACATGCAAAGTCTTTGGCACGGATTAAAACTTTACGTACAAAAAAAGCTACCCGTCAAGATCAATCCAAATAATTTGCGAAGATACTGTCCTCTCCCAACTAACATAATCGTCTCTCTCAACCCGTGCCCACTCTTGTCCATATTTTGACGGCGGTAATGTTTCCACACAAAGGTTCTGGTATAAAATTAGTCTCCGGTGACGATTCGTCTTAGCTACTTGAGCTTAAACCGACAACTCGATCCACCGTGTAACTTTGAGACTCAGTTGCAACATCGGAAAGTGATAAGGTCACTTTTTGTTTCACATTTCTTGACAGGGGCTGCTAAGGTAGCCTGAGTATCAGGCGTTTCTGGGGGAAAAGGGGAAAGAAGGAAGCGAAAGAGGGAGAGAGCTAAAATCTCCTCTCCCGGAAGGCCTGCTACTCAGGCTACTGCCAAGGTTGTTGACGCTCCATAGCATTGTAAAGCAACCTGCCATTTCATGCTTTGATCACTGTGCCTTTTCAGCTTTCTTTCCTTCAACGGTGATCTTGTTGAGGGAAAAGTACAATGATAGGACTCTTATTATAAGGTTCGCTGGGGGAACAATTTTTGGGGGTACCAGGGGGCACAGGGGGGAAGGGGCAGGGAGGTTCAGGGCGGAAAAACGTAATGAGCATGCGTGAATTTTTTTGCCCAGATCCCCTGGCCGGGTTTGAAAAAATGGCGGGATTTCAAATATTTTATTGCCTAAAAATAAAATGTTTCCACTCATAACCTGGAAAGAACAGGCAATTTGTCTTCAAAAGTTGCAAGCTGTGGTTATAACCTTGTCGTTACTTAATTTTCTCGAAGGATACGTCATAGTAAAACGGACTTTAACGACATTACTTTGCTTACGTTGTACTGGAAATGTGCATGCTCAGGTCCGATTTTTTTCAAGATGCATTCACAAAATGTGTTCATATAAGGAAGTTCCTGGATATATAAGGTCCGGAGCTCCACTGCGGACACAAAAACAACATATCTTTGGACAGTGATTTGCCCAAAAAAATTAACGCTTGCCCACAATGTGTTTGAAGTCACTGAACTTTGTCGCACCCGAGCTGATATTTTAAAACCCTCACTCGATCGGACACTCGTAGTTTCGCAGATCACTTAAATATAAACAAAATCCCCAATGTAGAAGTTATTGCGTTGATATGTGGGCAGAAAAAAGGTCAATCTTTATCTAGTAAAATCTTCCCAAAAATCGGTTTCAAAGCAACTATAGTTTTTTAAACTTGCTCGTTTTGCGCAGATATATAAATTTTGCTTTGTGTTGTCAAGTTGAACACGCATAACATGTCAAAAACCTACGCGTAAGTAGGATTTCCTTCAAACAAAGTTAAAGTTACATTATTTCAAAAACTTCTTGCTGACAACGAAAAAATGAATTTTCTGTGCGAAAACAACCTACCTAAAGATCTTAAAAGCAAAAGATCAGTTGCAACTTGGCATCCAAGCCATGATTCACCACTTAGCTATTTTCAATAAGCTTAACTGGTCCATGCGAGGGTCTTTAATTCGTTTAAGCAAATTAAACTCAGCCGATCATTAGAAAATACAGAAAATTGCACATAAGGGTTTGTTTTGCTCGCCTCAGTCAAATCAAGCTGCAGCATTGTTTACGGGAAAAGAGTCAATTGTTTTGAAGTCACTGCCGGCAGTCGTCGTTCTCTACTTAATCCACAGCGAGTGAAAAGGACAATTTGCGTACAGAAAGTTATTCTTATAAAGAACAGAAACTTTCACAGTGCACTGGAAAGCAAAACTATGTTATGAAAAATGAAAAAACTCTGACTATTATTACTTGAGCAACAGAAAAATGATCTTGAGTAAGCTTGCTGGGCTTCTCTTTCCGAGAAAGTTTAATAAGCGCACAAGTTTGTTCACTCAGGTGCGTTATAACAGCAATATGGTTCTTTGACTGAAGACAAAGATAAAGCTGGTTCTGCAAAGGTAATAAATCCGGGCATGCATAAAAAGTAACCGTAACAACTAATAACAGAATACAAGCGGGTTTTAATTCAACCCGGCGAAATCAACTCATAAATTAATCGGCTGCACAATCAGAAAAATACTCGCCTCTTAAGAAATGTTCAAAACTTTTTATTCCACCTCAGACTGACGGAATGACCGTTTTTCCTTTAACATTGGTTGTTCTGAATCCAAAGTAATTTTCAAGCGACAAAAAAAAGCAAACATTTCAAATAAAAATACTTTACAGGGAGCAAACGTTCGCACCTCGTGCATTTCACCCAGAACTCCAGCAACAAACAAACACAGTCAACACACAGAAAAGCCCGCCTTGAGCCTGCGATAAGGGATGCGCAGAAGCTTGCGCAGAACGTTTTTCCGCCCTGAAAAGCAGGGAGGTACACGAGGAGCCGCAAGCGGTGATATTTTTGCACGGCATCTGGCGGCACATCAAAGAATTTGGAATTGAAGGGCAAATTCCTAGAATATCTTCGCCAGTTAAGCTAGAGAAAAGGTGTTTAAAAAACCTCAGGATCCAAAACAACACGTCAATCAAAATATCACTTGGACCTTTTCGCTAATGAAGAGCTATCACGCGGCTAAGCTTGAATTAGACATATATTGAAATAGGAACTCGTGTCAATAAAGTATCAGAAGTGAGTGGGAATCGCTCCTGGTTAAAAAACTGGTTCACAGGGATATGCATCTCTTCTAGTTAAGAGAAGGGAATCAGAACTGCTTTTCATGCAGCAACAGGTTTTCTTCGGGCTATTTACAAAACTTCAGCTTATTTCACTCTTGAGATTGTCAAAGCGCATTTTGAAAAGATAACTTTTTCCGCTTTATCAGCTTTTTTCATATTCGATTCCATTAATGTTTAACCTCCCTCAAAAAGCCAAATAATATAAATGCTGTTGTTAAAAAAAGCGTTTTACCTGTTTTCGTGAATTCGCTATCCAAAGATCACTATGCTCAAAGGACAGGGCAAAATTTCCAGGAGAGAGGCATTAATTTTTTTTTTTTTTTCCACGAGGTTACAAAGAGAAAATGCAATGATTATTATTAATGTAACCATCAGGTATACTCTACCCGCGAGTTTACGGACAGCAAATGCAGTGATTATTATTAATATAACCACCAGGTATGTTCTACCCACGAGGTTACAAAGAGAAAATGCAATGATTATTATTAACGTAACCTTCAGGTATGTTCTACCCACGAGGTTACAAAGAGAAAGTGCAATGATTATTATTAACATAACCTTCAGGTATGTTCTACCCACGAGGTTACAGAGAGCAAATGCAGTGATTATTATTAATGTAACCATCAGGTATGTTCTACCCACGAGGTTACAAAGAGAAAATGCAATGATTATTATTAACGTAACCTTCAGGTATGTTCTACCCACGAGGTTACAAAGAGAAAGTGCAATGATTATTATTAACATAACCTTCAGGTATGTTCTACCCACGAGGTTACAGAGAGCAAATGCAGTGATTATTATTAATATAACCATCAGGTATGTTCTACCCACGAGGTTACAAAGAGAAAATGCAATGATTATTATTAACGTAACCTTCAGGTATGTTCTACCCACTAGGTTACAGAGAGCAAATACAGTGACTATTATTAATGTAACCATCAGGTATGTTCTACCCACGAGGTTACAAAGAGAAAATGCAATGATTATTATTAACGTAACCTTCAGGTATGTTCTACCCACGAGGTTACAGAGAGCAAATGCAGTGATTATTATTAATGTAACCATCGGGTATGTTCTACCCACGAGGTTACAGAGAGCATGCAAATGCAGTAACAATTATTAGATTTTAGTGCAACTATCAGGTTGAGTTCCTCCATTAAAATAGGTTTTTGCTAGGGTTAAACAAGTTTGGCTTTCATGAGTTTCAAGGTGCAGGAAATTATCAGTATAATTATAGCACACAAACATTGTCATCTAATTTTTCGCACGCAGCCGGAATAAGTCAAGAAATGAAGCATATATAACGAAAAATCGTCCTCAGATGATCTCCATATTAAGTAAATTATACTAAACGTTGCGAAAGAAATTATTGTTTGTATCCGTCTTATCCAACGTAAGAGCGAGGGGTCATCGCATGACATCCGGTATATTAAACAGAGGTAATACTCACGGGTTTCACGAGTTGTATGCACTATTTTTCGCCGAGAAACAAATTTAAACCTCAATTCTTACCTTACAGTAGTCCGTTCTTTTACCTTGCATTCGACAACAAATCTGTTAAAGGCGAACAAAGCGCGATTCCGGCACTCTTCTTTATGATGAGTAGCAAGCCGCAGGAACTGAAGCCGCTTGACTGAAGTAAAATCCACCGATATGCACGGCATTCTCACTACAAATATAAACAAACGTCGCGGGGAAAAAAAGACGAGGAGGAAAAAATGCCAGATCTTCGCCACGGCAATCTATTTCAGCTACCATGCCGGCGTATCTCCAGAAGGTGGACTCGAAGTGGGACAAACCTTGCGATTTTTTTTAGAAGCCCTTTGCGCGCAAACTAATTTATTCTGGCGCGAAATGAAGATTAACAATACGTATACTGAAATCTAATCCACGACAAGAAGATTTTCCCACTGTAGCGCGACATATTAAATGCCTATTTTTACAAGTACGCGGAGAAAGTGGTCCACAAGTTCAACTTTTTTAAGATGAATTTACTCCACAAAAGCAAAATAAAATGTTTTATCTCTAAGTTATTTACGTGCCTGATTAGAACGCAGAAGTAAATTCATCATACAGACCCCATCAAAATGAAAGTACACGAATGAAACGGAATAAGTCTGGGACGGTTTAGTTTCTACTCAGCAGCTTCTTTGCTTCTATATCAAAAATTTAATGTTGCAGTCTGTTTTAAACGTTGGCATATCAACGCACACAGTCACTGAATGAAAACAACAGTCACGTTCTTCGAAACCGACCAGACGCGCGCGACCTACCACTGTTATGGTAAGCAATTATCCTGAAGGTGTTAATGTTCCCGTGACAGTCTTCGCACTGAAGGTGTAAATGGTAAACCGAACGGTCGCTTTGATCATCAGAAAGACCTGTCAACTTTGATGATTTAACTGATTAAATTACGGGACAGAAATTTTACTGCATGCGGCTCCTCGTGCTCGGAGGTACCTACAAAATTCCTGGGTCCCAGACCTCTTTATGAATGTGCAGCGTCCAAAATGGCGTCTTACTTGTCGCCGGGTTCAACTTTAATCTTAAGTGAAAGGAAGTGTCCGATATCCAGCTTCTGTACGCATGTTTCAATATTATAGTATTTTTAACCAGCTGTCAACAGCCGGCTATGTTGAGGAGAAGATTAAGGTATTTATTTACACGATATTATTTGATTAACCTGAAGTTGTGTGTACTGCTGGTATTCGGTACTATATCAGTAGGAGAAGTTGGTTGCTTCTTATGGAAATTCTTTAGCTGGCGGATCCCTGAACCATCCAGCAGTTCACTAAATCTTCTTCTTATCTCTGACTCACAAATACAGGTGAGATTGATCGTTTATAATTGGAGGGGTGTAAAGGGAGTTACCCTAAGGCTATGGAGACACAATAGGTGGTTTTCACGTTACGTCATCGCCGCCATGCTGGTGGACGGTAAACAAAAGATCGCTCATTAGCTCGTTTTGTTTGTCCACCAGCATTTGTTCATTTCACCATTGTTATTTGTCTCTCCTGAGACTGCATGAAAACCACCTATATTAGATAGCTTTTGAGGGGCCACAAAAATCATACTGGATAGGGCTTCTGGTTACACACAAAAATGGTTGTGGCAATGTGATTTCTATAATGGCAAACGAAGCTGCGCTGTGCCAATCTCTAAAGCCTGGTTTTCACTAGTACATAAACATAAGCACAAGCACAAGCACAAGCACACGTGTAAGCAAGTGAAAACTGGGTCGACATAAGCATAAGCATAAGCACAAGAAAAACGGACAAGTTCGTTCTTCTTGTGTTTGTGCTTATGCTTATGTCATAGCTTTGACTAGTGAAAACTGGGTCGAAATAAGCATAAGCATAAGCATAAGGCCATGGACCAATCATAGGTCACTTTGACCCCGACCTCATGCGAACATTTGAAAAGCAAATTATATGGCGGACGCTACCATCTTGTTTATCATTGGGTTGAGTAGAGCTGGTATCGAGAATTGAGTCAAATATACCATTCTACGCGTGCATATGTCCTTATGCTTATATGCTTGCACTAGTGAGATCCAGACTTAAAGTGGAGAGTCACATATGGGATAGGTGTTCATACTATACTGGATAGCTTTTTGTGGCGCCCCGAAAAGCTAACCGGTATAATGTGCCATAGCCTTAGGTACTCTCACCTCCATTTTTCTTTTGCTGGGTATTTACTGGTAAAAAAACAAAGAATTAATAAAGCCATTTATTTTTAAATTTATTACTAATCCTGCATGTCAATTTTTTTTTTCAAGCTAGTTAAAGTGACTTTCAGGCTGGTACATGCTAGCTACAGCTTGCCCTTTGGGGCTGTAAAACTAACTTTCTTTGCACCCTGATTGTTATGTCTTGTTTTTAACTTGTACTATTCTTAAAGGTGTGGTCTGGCCCTCTGTCACTGTTGTATCAGTGTACCAATAAGCTGCCATTATCTAACTTTTTAAATTACCTTTACACAAAAGTGCCTACCATAGAAAGCTTTCCTACTGATGTTCTTAAGGTGGTTCAGTCATTTAAATATATCTTCAACTTTGGTTGCGGGTGATATGAGATAATATAAAGCGAGGTTTGTAAATCAATACTTGACACTTTCCTACATTCCAGTCAATACTCCCCAAGGTACTTTTATCCTTAGGCACACCAAATATTTATGAGTAGAAATAACAACAATGCCTTTCTTAAATTTTTGGGGTAAAAATTTGTGTCTACCTGGTCCATTAGACAGGCAGTGTCTTATATTAAGCCCTCCCACCCTGTATTGAGGTGGTCATTATCAAGTACACTAGTTAATACCACTTACCTAATTTAACTAGCGTTCAGTTTATGTTGATCTATGCAATTCTGCAGGGCTTTAGGAATGAACCATCAGGTATTCTGGGAAGCATAACCCGCCTAGATGCTGACTGGTATTTACAGAAAGCCTTCATGTTGTTAATGATGGTATTTACCCCTAATGCAGTCATTCATTTAGGTATGACCGAACCCTGTCACTTCTTTGTATCATAAGTAATCCAGTCGATAAAATTCCAATTCTTGTAGAACTTTGCCGTTTTTAGGTGACATATTTGATGAAGGAAACATTGCAACCGATGATGAATTTCTGCATTATAAGGTATTACCAGTAAGATTAAGTTAAGAACACTTGACTTTCTGTGAATTAACCCTGCAAGTCCCAATATCCACATATAAATTCTCCCTACTGATCTTCATATATTTCCTTAAAGAATTAAGTGAGAGAGTTTGGTAACAGATCAAAGCATTTTCTCTTTAGTGATCTTTTTGTTAACTCTCATAACCATTTCTTTTGGCAACATTGAATTTTTAGGAGTGTCTCTTTATCGTTCATGCAGGAGTCACTCCCTGGCCTTGGCAATAAACACAATTATTGTGTTTATCAAGAGAAAGTTGATGTTCATTCCATTGCATTGCCATCAGTAATTGGTGTGTTGCTTGACAATGATTTTCAATGAATATTTTCTTTGTCAAATCCCTAACCATCACATATTTTTGATTCCCAGACCCGACATGATAAAATCTTCAATGTCCGTGATGGTGTTACCAAGATACATGTTGCTGGTGACAATGATATCGGTGGTGAATGGATGGACAGCATAACACAAAACCTTGTCTCCAGATTCTCACAGTACTTTGGTTCCATCAATGAAATCATTGAACTTAAGACTTTTCAGATTGTGAAGGTAAGAAAACCCATTTCCAAAATTAAGAAAGACAGTTTGGCCTACAGAGACTGACTCATCTCCAGACATCTCTTTATCATTAGCATGCAGTCGCTAATTGGTCACAGTAGACAAGTATGGCAACTCTACGGAGGAGATAACAATAATTAGGGAGGAGAAAGAAATTAGAGACATTGTCTCACACTTTCTTCCTTGATCCTGTCTTCCCCTATGTCAATTTTGTGCACAGAGCTGCAAGTAATAGTATGTCATTGGACAATGTCCCACTAAAATTGACCCAAGTTTTAGAGATGAATTCTTGAATGTTGGTGATCATGATGTCTGGTAAAACTTTATACAAACAAATCTCTACTAATGACCACCTCTCCACAACAGCCACCTCAGTCTCTTTTTTGAATTTTGATGGACAGTCCATACATTGACTCTTGTTTACCCCTCTCTATAATGACAACAGCCACCAAAGTGCATCCGCAACTGCCAAATTAAAATAACCTCTCTACAACAGCCAGTTTATTCAGTGACTGACGAAAAGTAAAGAAATGTGATCGGTATGGCGAGTCGATGGTTAATCGCAGCATTTTTTCAATTCATTTAAGATTTTAAATACAGCACTTTTTTGTGAGAACCTTTTTTAGAACTCACTTAGAACATACCTGAGGCTAAGAGTCCAGTTATTAAAGAGCAATCTTATTTTGCTCAGCCACACAAGCATTTGACAAGCAACTTGATACCACCGCAACAAACAATATTGATGATTGGATGACCATTATAGGCTAAAGCAAGTATGAACTTGGCACAATCAACATGTTGTACTCCTGGGCCAGGTTGTTCGAAGCTGGGTTAAGATAACCCTGGGTTAGTGCAAAATTTGAACTCAGATATCAGAAATTAAAAAGCAAATTCAGTTTAATTCTCTTTGCCTACAATTTGATAACTGGATACTCTAAAAAGAAGTGAGAAAATTATCTGAGAAAGTGCTTTCGATAAAAAGATGAAGAAACCCGGGTTAAAATTTAACCCCGGGTTAGCGCTAACCGGCGTTCGAACAACTGGGCCCTGGAAAAAAACACCCCTCCCTCCCCATAATGGCCACTTCTCCATGCTGCAACAGCCACTTACTTCTGTCAACCCCCAAGGTTGCTGTTGTGGAGAGGTTCAACGGTGCCAATGAATATCACTTTGCAGATGAACATATGTTCATATCAGGGCTGTGCGGCATCACATTTTTAAAGTTGCTATTATTAAGCCAGAGAAACCTTGTGATGAGTTGTCACTTATGAGTTTTTAAAAACAATGAAAAATTATACTGAATACCATAACTGGAGAAACCTTGTGATCAGTTGTCACTTATGAGTTTTGAAAAATAATGAAAAATTATACTAAATACCATCATACCCCAGAAAAGTGGTTTTGGTTGCTCACAACAGGTAGTCACTCAAGAGACATATTGCTTTCAGTGGAATTAGATGGTCACACAAAAATACTGTATTTCCTCAAAATAATAGATTTCATGGCAAGAATATTATTTTGTCACTCTAACTTTTAAATCTCAGAACAAAATACTGTCATGTTGCCATTCAAATAAACATTCTTGCTTGAACTTTTGCATAATACTTTTGTTGGCTAAAATGGTCAGACATGGTCCCTTTATCAGCAGAGATTGACTGCGTTTAGTGTGAGCTTTTTTTTGGTTTATTATGCCAAGAAAGTTTCTTTTTTATTTACTACAGGTTAACACGTTAAGTTTAAGAAGAAGTAAGCCATTTAAGGATGAAGAAAAAGCTTATAACAAGACATTGGAATTTATTGATGAGTTGCCTTCAAAGCTTGACAGGACAAAACCATCCATTCTGATCAGCCATACAACACTAAAAGGAATTTCTAACAAAGCAATCATAGCGAAGGTGAGGTCATGTCTACATGTATTTTTGTATTATTTGTTACCCTAAATGTAGCTGATTGTGGTGGTACTTTTTATTGTGAACTTGTCAAAATGCTTTGGCCAAACAATCAAGCTATAACCTCAGACAAAACTCTTAAGACAGTTCCATTTATTTTCTCATTTAGCACCGTACTACACTCCTCTAAGCAGGACAAAGAAATTAAGCCCCCTCCCCAGCCCCTAATTCAATGTCATTTTCTAAAAGCTCATGTGTATAATTCTTGTTTAACTGTGATATCAATTACTACAAGTTATTGTTCTTCGCTCTTTTAACTTAAAATTTGTAAAAACTATTGTTTTACTAATTTTAAAAAAAAAATTTGGGGGAATGTGAAATAAGAATTTTTCATTGAAAAGTAAGTTATCACTATCTGATCATATATGCACTATCAAAATCATGGCCTTTTAATACTCTGCAACTAAATTATGCATATAAGGTATTTAGGCACAAACTTAAAAAACAGCTTGCATGTCCATTAATGCCTTGCCTGCCCAATTGAGTGGCAAAACTTGTACTTGCCATTCATAATGGATCATCTCTTGAGAGCTTCCACTAGTGATAGGGGGAATAGTGGTCATTAAGTTAGCGATTGTTTTGACTTTTGCTTCGGATAACAAGACAGTTTTGTGCAAAGTTGTATCTAATTTTCATTTCGCTTTATGAATATGGTTATTTAGTAATCTGGTAGAGGGTTTTACTGCAGAGCGAGGGGGTCGCTGGCCTAATCCCCTATCCTGGACTGATACTCAGGCAGTGGGGGGTCTTAAAAATTATCGGGATGAATAAGAAGAAACTGCCTTTTCCTGGCAAACACTTTTAAAGTCTTTTGTATGACTCCAGTGACCACATACGAATGACAAATGGGATAGTTCACATGTATATCACACAATTCCTCAAAACTGAGTTAGCAGCTTGACTGATATACAGATATACATATTATCACTCCTGGTTTATTGTTTTATGTCCTGTTTTCATTCCTTCAAGTTAATTGATGCCATCCAACCAACATATGCCTTTTCAGGAGATATTCATGTGGTGAGTATACTGATGTGAAGACCTTTTTTGAAATAACAGGACAACATTTACAAATTTTGTACAGTCTTGAATATCTTAGTATGTTTGTCAATCGCATCAAGACTTGTTTGAGGGTTAGGGGAGAGGTGATTTGAAATGACTTGAAACTTATACTAGGCTTTCAGTTAGTATCAACAGGTTAAACATCAACTAAACATGTTTAATTAAACTAGAGTCCCATTCAATTTAGTTAAAGACAGTTTTCACCCTCTTTATATAAGACTCTAAACAATGACTACATGGAGAGTTAACCTAGCAACGCCGTCGGAGTGATACTGACCAACAACAACTTTAATCTCACATTCTACCCATTGTTGGAGTTAAAAGAACTTCACAGGCAATGCCTTTAATTTGTTTCATAAAAGGTAATTTTCGTTTTTATGTTGTAAGTGATGCAATGTTTTCTCCAGGCTTTAGCTTAAGAAGGCTTCTGTATTGTGAAACTATTAAGATATCGATATTTATTCGTTAATATGAATAAGTTAACTTTTATTACGTTAAATGTTAGGGGTTTAAATAGTTCAAGAAAACGAAGAGCTATTTTTCGGCAACTGCACGTTAACAAGTACTCAATAATTTTCTTGCAAGAGACATATAGCTCTACTGACCAAGAAAAATTATGGAGTAACGAGTGGGGTAGTAAAGTGTACTTCTGTCATGGAAGTAAACACAGCAAAGGAGTAGCAATTCTGTTTAATCCTCGACTCAAAGTGCTAGTAGAAAATGAAATTTGTTGTGAAAACGGCAGGATTCTTATCCTGCAGTTTTCTATAGATGATCAGAAATTTATTTGTGCCAATATTTACGCACCCAATAATGATAACGCGCAAATTATATTTTTTAAACAACTCAGATCTTTACTTGAACAGTTTCCCAACGACAACATTATAGTAGGTGGCGATTTTAATTGCCCTCTTTCCAAAACCGATAAAGAAGGAGGACGTGATGTTTCGTCAAGAAGGAATGTCGCCAGCGAGATCGAGCAACTGATGTGTATTTTAGATTTAGACGACGTATGGAGAACGCTACATCCAGAAGAAAAACAATTTACTTGGCGAACATCTGACTTGAAAATAAAATGCAGATTAGATTATTGGCTAATAGCCCGTCAACTATTACAAAATTCCCCCGTGCAGAAATGTGAAATCAAGCACGCTGCACATTGCGATCACTCTTTAGTGACGTTGGAATTGCCAATTAATGAGAAATACCCAAGAGGTCCTGGATTCTGGAAATTCAATTCCTCCCTCTTAGAAGATGATGAATATGCAGAAAAATTAATGTTTAAAATTCCGCACTTTATAAACAAGTATCAGGATCTTGAAGATCACGGACTCTTATGGGAGTTGATTAAAATGGAAATAAGGGCGTTCACAATTAGTTATTCAAAACAAAAAGCTAAAATGAAAAAAGATTATGAAAAAGATCTCGTACAGGAAGTCTCAAGACTGGGAAATATGGGTGAAAACTGCCCATCAGCAGAAGCCGTCCAGAGATACATTAAAGTTAAGAACGAATTGGATAAGATTTCCTACGACCGGGCAAGAGGAGCATGTGTGCGCTCCAAGGCCCGTTGGCATGAGTTCGGCGAACAAAGTTCGAAATATTTTCTTAATCTTGAGAGACGAAATTATGAAAATAAATGCATTACCAGCCTTATACAAGAAAACGGAAGCAGTATCACGGACCCAAAGGAAATCCTAAAAGAACAAAAAAGATTTTATCAATCCTTATATTCCTCGCAAAATCCTCAAGTAAACGATCCTAAATTCAAAGTGTTCTTCGATAATGACAAGGTAGAAAAGCTGAATGATGAACAAAGAAAGAACTGCGAAGGCTTGCTGACGGAGAATGAGTGCTGGAATGCTTTAAAATGTTTCCAAAAAAACAAATCCCCTGGCAATGACGGTTTTACTGCCGAATTTTACAGCTTCTTCTGGAGTCAATTAGGCAAGATAATGGTAAACAGTTTTAATTATGGATTCCATAAAGGTGAGCTGTCAATTTCTCAAAGACAAAGCATCATACGTCTTATTCCAAAAAAGAACAAAAATTTATTGTATCTTAAAAATTGGAGACCTATTTCACTTTTAAATGTGGATTATAAGATTGCCTCTAAAGCTTTAGCTCTCAGACTAAAAAAGGTTCTATCGGCAGTTATAAATAACACACAAACTGGTTACGTAGAGGGAAGATTTATCGGTGAAAACATCAGACTTATAAGCGACATCCTCAATTTCACCGTTGACCAGGACATAGAGGGAATTGCTTTATTCATCGATTTTGAAAAAGCATTCGATAGTTTAGAATGGGAGTACCTATTTAAAGCTCTAGATACCTTTCAATTTGGACCCGACTTTAAGACTTGGGTGAAAACTCTGTACACAAACATTTCTAGCTGCATAATAAACAACGGCTTCGCCTCCGAGTCATTTACTTTAAAGAGAGGAGTAAGACAAGGCTGCCCTTTGTCTGGCTTGTTGTTCATTTTAGCCGCAGAATTACTGTCTTGCTCAATAAGAGCTGATGAACATATAAAGGGAATTCGAGTCCTAAACAAAGAAATAAAATTATCTCAATATGCCGATGACACCACCTCCTTTTGCAAAGATAAAGAGTCGCTTGGGAAACTGTTAGAGTTATTAGACCTATTTAAAGATTGCAGCGGTTTAAAGCTTAACCAAAGTAAATCTGAAGCAATGTGGCTTGGAAAAAACCCAAATAGGACTGATACACTATTTGGAGTTCAGTGGCCACTAAGGCCTATCTCCGCCTTAGGGATATCATTCTCTTACAATCTAAAACTTTGCGAACAGGAAAATTTTTCACAAAAGATATGTAAAATTCAAAAGCTGTTTAATATATGGTCTCAAAGAGATCTCTCACTTTATGGCAAGATAACAATCGCCAAAACATTAGGGCTATCGAAACTTATCTTTGTAAGTTCGTGCATACATACACCGCCTCATTATATAGATATCACTAATAGATTGATTACAGATTTTGTCTGGAATAACAAGAAACCAAAGATAAAAAGGGATACTCTTATAGGTCCAAAAGAAAGAGGAGGGCTGGATTTACCAGAATTTGAGACTATATCCAAGTCGTTACAAAGTGCTTGGGTTCAAAGAATGAAGAATGGTGTAGAGGATCAGTGGATGTTAATTCCTTTATTTTATTTGAAAAATGTTGGAGGGCCATTTATTTTTGATTGTGATTATGATGTAAAATTTCTAGGCCTAAACAACTTACCAATCTTTTACGCTGATGTTCTTAACACCTGGGCGGAAGTCCGAGAGCAAACTTCGGACAATGAAATCTGTGTTGAGAATGTAATCTTATGGAATAATAAGCATATTTTAATAGACGGTAAATCAGTATATTGGAAAGAATGGCATGAAGCTGGTATACTTAGAATTAAAGACCTACTAGATGAAAAAAACAGATTCCTCACACTTAATAAGTTTCTTTTAAAAACTGGCCTCAGGGCGCCTTTTACTAAGTTATTTGGTTTAATATCAGCTATACCTTATAGATGGAAGTGCGCTTTGAGACCGGGATTTATCATGAACAATCAAGATATGGAACAAAATACAACTAAGGAAATTAACGTGGTTACTAGCAAGAAGGTTCGCAATATACTTATTCAAAGGAAATTTGTAGAACCGTTGGCTAGCCTTCGACTATGCAGGCAAGGATTGGACAGTTCCAAACTTAGTTCTATTTATATGCTTCCATTTAAAATAACTAAAGAAACAAAATTAAGCATATTTCAATATAAGATTGTTCATAATATTCTTCCACATGGGGTTCTGTTACACAGAATGAAAATCGTAAACTCTCCTCTCTGCATACATTGTGATTCCCTAGAAACGCTCTCCCATATGCTAGTTAACTGTATAGTAATTCAAAAGTTTTGGTTTGAAGTAATTAGCTGGTGGAAAACTCACAGTGGTGAATGTTTGCTATTTGATGACTTAAGTATAATGTATGGCTATAATCCCGAAGATCCTAAAAGGCAAATCCTTAACTATTATATCCTTCTTGGCAAGAGACATATCTTCCTGCAAAGGAGCGAAATTAAACCCCCAAGCTTTGATCACTCTCTTGAATTCGTTAAAGACAAGTTAATTGTACAAAGATCGATTTTTTTATTCCAAAGGACAAAAAGCAAAATTTCTTTCACAATGGAAGCCTCTCCTCTCCTTACTGTAAATGATTATAATCTAATCTACGTATGCGTGATGCAAGCCTGGTTGCAGTGTATGTTGTATTAATCGTTGGAATCTTAATTCTTAATTGTAATTTTTTGTAACCTTAAATTTTGTAGTGAAAGTGTTGTAAGTGATGTAGTGGTAATAAAGATCTCTGTTAAAAAGAACAAAAAAAAAAAAAAAAAAAAAAAAAAAATGACTACATGGCAATAAGTAAAATGTGTAGTAGGCATGTAGCCCCATACCACATTAATTGGCAGGTACCTGCATAACCACATAGCCATAAAGCCAGGCTGGTGCATAGCCACATTGCCGGGTAGTAAATATGTAGCTGCAAAGCCTGCATAGCTTTGCTGCCTGAATGTATCCGGCCTGCACCCACACAGTAGTCACATAGCCTTGTAGTCATGTAACTGCATAGCTACTACAAAACTGTGTTACAACATAGCCACAAAACCATGTAGCTGCATAGCCAAGTAGGCTAATTAATCAGTAGTGTGTCTGACAAAACCGCCATGCCACGCACGCTAGTTACATGGCTATGCAGCTCAAGTACAGCTTTTGAGTTTGCCAGATATTCTGCAGTTTAATCTGTTTTGTAGAAAACCATAACAAATTTTAAATAATAATGTCTATCAAGCTCAGTTAAGTTAAATGACTGATCATCACCATCTCTTCCTGAAAGGACATGGTGAAACTGTGCCAAGTGGCCAGCAAAGTTTGTGGGCTTCTGGCTCTTGTATATGTTACAGGTCAAAATTAAATTCAGGTTTTTAATTTTTAACCCAGGTTGATTCTCAATTTCATTTGTCTCCTCGCCCTAATTATTCATAGATTAGGTCTAGGAGACAATGGAAATTGAGAATCAACCTGGGTAAAAAATTTTAACCTGCAACATGTACAACTCTGCAAAAATGTGCCAGTTTGGACTCTGAGTCTGAAATCATATTGAGAAAAGTGTCTCCACTGTTTTCTAGCCTGCTTCATTTCACCACCTTATTGGATCCGTCCATTTAACTGAGTATGTAGTACCTACATGTAGCTATCGAATGGGAACTGACAAGATGGGTGCTGCTATAGCTATCCTAGGTAAGGTCACTCAAACATAATCATTGGTCAGCAGCCCTCTCTGGCTCCACGTAAAGGGGTTAGGACTGTTACATGCATTTGCGCATGTACTAAAAATTCTGAATGTTCTTCAATTTTTATTACCTTGACTTCAGCAAATGGCTTTTAAGAAATTTTAAAAAAGCTTGTAAAAGCAGATCTGCCTGAGGAGTTTTATGATGATTGACATTGCTGTTAATGCATGTAAAATATATTTTCTACTACTTTGACCTTTACAAATGGCTAGTAGGAAACTAGAAATTTGACAAATGGTGTGTTACAACTGAACTGTTAAAAAGCAGTTCTCTTCTTTTGAAAACGTATTTGAGAACCCTTTGTATTTTTTAAATATGGAAGAAATCACAGGTGAATGACTTCAGAATTGTACCTAGGGTGTGGCCAGGAAGAGGGGGGGAGGGCAAGTGTAGTGGGTAAGAAGCAATAATTGCTTCTTACCCAAGTTATAGAAGTTAAAGGTATGTGATTTTAGTTTACAGATGTTTGTGTATTCCAGATTGTTTTAGAATTTGGGGGTGGGATCTTGTTGGTTATTGAAGAAAGGGGAAAACTAGAGGTCTTGGAGAAAAAAATATCTTTCGCTGTAGAAAAGAGAACCAAAAGCAAACTGGGTTAAAGCATAGCATCTCCTCCACCATGTTAGTGATAGGTGAGTGCCCTTACTACTTGCCCTCATTACCCCTTGCTTCTCCTTAACCTTGACCATCTTTTGAGCAATTCAGGCCTGCATATCATTAGAGAGAAGAGGCTGTCCCCCAAAAAGTTTGATCCAATTATTGTAGTAGCTCTTCTTGAATGAGTAATCCATTGGCCTGAATTTCCATAATCTCCTCAAGTTGCAGTCTCTGGATTGTGCCACTTAAGGGGAGGGCTGAAATTCAGGCTAATAGTCCATTTTATTAACAAATTTCTGCTCTTTGTATGTTTTGTATGTTTCAGCCCAACGTGGCTGTATATCTTTTTGTGAAATAATAAATTAATATTGTATGTGAAATGATAATTATTATATTTTAATATACCATAAATCCTCTATTAAGCCACCCAGGGGGCTTATTTTTTTCAAGCACTTTTGAGGGGGGGCTTAATAGAGAGGGGGGGCTTATTTAATTTAGTGAAATGCATCACCTGTAGCAAAAATACCGTGGTATGAGACAGAGTAGACTTGCGCATTGTACAATTAAAGTCACCGTCAAAAAACAAAAACAAAATTCTTATACTTCAAGAATGTGTTTTCGGCCTCGTGTTCTTTGGTAATTTTTATGAGAATGCTTACTTGTATTGATTTGTCGTACATAACTTACAAACAAAAATCTCTGGAAAACTCCTCTTATATTTAAATTTTTAAATGGTGACAATTCTCCACAGAAAACTAGAGCACAAAAGTTGAGAAAGTTAAGCATGTGAAGTTGGAGGTCATGCGGCCAAAGACCAAAAACAATATGAACTTCCAGCCTGAATAAACCATAACTGATCAGTCCATGTTAATCGTTAATTTTTTTGTGAAGAATAAGGATTGGGGGAGGGGGAAGGGGGGGGGGGGCTTATTTGAGAGGAGGGGTTAATAGAGGATTTACGGTATGTAATAACAGGTTAGAGACATAAACCTCTTCCTACAATTATTGTAGGAAGAGGTATATTCCCCTAACCTGTTATTACATGGAACCTTATGTGGCACTTAATAAACCTGATACTGTGATTTATCTTCTAGGTACTGATGGTTCCATAGACTATTCCATTCTTTCACTGCCAGTGAGATACCCATTTTTCCGTGCATACTTGGTTGTCTTAGTGTACTGTTTGGTGTCATTTCTTTGTTGGTTAATTTCAAATGCTTTTAGAATACTTCCCAATTCAATCTGTTGTCTGTTATCACGATATCACTGATACCTGGCCTTGGTCACTGCAGTTAACCCTGTCTAGCAGGATGTCGCAAGTTCATACTGCTCTGGACCACCAAGCAGGGTCTTACATAAACGGTATCAGGACCATGTCTCAGTTCAGATGCTCTTCACATTGGACATTGACATTAAGCCATTGGCCTGCAAATATGAGAAGGGACTGGCATTGATGGAAGAAAGAATGGGACGCCAGGAACCCAAATTACCATGATGGACTACAGTGCTTGATTTGTGTGGTCATTGGTTTTGGTGGGTATAATTTGTGAGATCATACGTGGACTCTACCTGAAGAAGACTGCACCTTATAAAAATTTTTTAAGGCCACTATCAGTTATTTATCATTTCAAAAAGTTCACAAGTACTGTGGTCTTTTGGACTGGTTGGCACCAAGTGCACAACTGTAGAAATTTCAAGACAAACCTCTTATGAGAAGATCAGACCAAAGTTCACTCATGTTTTCTGTGGCTTGGAAAGAAAAAAAATTCTGTCTGGGTAAAGCACCCAGCCGATTTGCCTGAAGGACAATTGGCACAAATCCCAATTTAGGAACAATGAATCAGAACCCATAAGCTTTGGTGTAAGATAATCCAGAATTAACTGAACTTCATTCCTCTATTTCTTATGAACATTTTGGATAAAAACCTGTTGGAAATCTCCATGTGAATGCAGAACCTCTCTAAAGGAGGGGAGGAATGGTGCAAGATCAGACAAAGAATGACCTCTCTGGAGACTAACACAGTTAGAACCTTTATTATATTTTGGAACATTCAATACATTACACAAAGCTTTTTCTTTGTAACAGTTTTATTGCTAGGTTTCATCTTTTTTATAAACATGTACTTGTCTACACAAGATGGCAAGTCCACGTGAATTTTAGGGGAGAAAAATATTTTGGCCTGATCCCAGTTTTGCCAAGGTATGACTAACTATTGCAGAAGTGCAGCGACAATTTTCTTGTTCCACTTAATTGTCCACACAGCATCACAGTTTCTTGTGAAACATGTCAGCTGTTAGCTTTATGAGGCCCTAGTTACATCAGAAACTCATGGCGCTTCTGGTAATGAAACTTTCAGGGGATGTGTCATATGTTGTGCTCAACAAAGATGAAGTCCAGGACCTTGACTGTGTGCTCCTGAAAAGAAACAATAGAATTTTGAGCCAATTGTTCACAATTTTCAGGCCATTAAAATGTGATCGTTTTTAGCCAGGATGGGATAAAAGGGTGTTCACTACTCTTGTTTTTAGCTTATAGATAACCTGCATGGTGGGTATGGACATGGAATAGTAGCTAGGAGTGAGGAAGGGAGGTGCATATCATCCTCCTGGTTTTCCACTGATTTCAAATGTGCAGTGGTTATCTTTAGAAACAAAGTGAGTTGTGTGCATTGTCAGTCAGTGGTATTAAACCCTAGTTATTAACCTCATTTGTCAATTTTTAAAGTTTGTACTGTTTCATTTGTTTATCTTGCTACAGCGAGAACTGAAAAAGGGTAGTTACTTGGTGTTGTTGATGGGCGTAATCACCAAAACATTAACCCTTTAAGCCCCAATATCCACATACAAATTCTCCAAACTGATCTCTATATATTTCCTTAAAGAATGTGTTGAGAATTTGATAAAAGGTCAGAGCATTTTCTCTTAGATGATCATTTTATTAACTCTCATAACCCAATATCTTGACAGTCTATGGATACTGTTAGGAGAAAATTGATGTTGGTCACTATTGGGACTTAAATGGTTAATGACGCAATACAAAAGACTGAAATGATACTGAACAATACCCACACTACAACAAAAAAGTGAACCAACAATGGTTTCCACAACACCAAGAAACATCCTGAAGAAGGAGTGAGAATTCCTGGACTTGACATAACAAAAATGAGTGAGTGAACTGACAATGGTTTCCACAACACCAAGAAACATCCTGAAGAAGGAGTGAGAATTCCTGGACTTGACATAACAAAAATGATAAAATTCTTACCCAACAAACTGCTCAAGAAAGAGGCATACGTTGCATTTCCCGTAACAGCTCCTACAACTGCAGGGTTGTGACGAACTGTTTTCACTGTAAACTGGTTCTGCACTTCCCCTGGTCCAAAGACATCAACCTCCACAATATGGGCCTCAAGGCTGAAATATTTATAACAAAATGGATTTATGTAAGGGTTAAGGCCGTGGGGGACACCTATCTATGAATAGATTCATAGGGCAAAATTTTGCTTGTGCTACATCTTAAAATCCTTATTTAATCTCGGCTGTTTTAGAGGTGATTTTGATAAAATTTTATTTAGACATTGTGAAATGATGGAAGTTTAGGACGGTTGTTTTTTATTTGGTAGATTGTGCTTTACAGCGATACTTTAAGACAGTTGTACCCAATTAGGAAATCGTGATTTTGTGTCCAAGTTTGTGGAAAGAATAGAAGACTGCACTCCTTGATTTTATTAACAAAATTAATGATTGGTCAAAACCTTTAGTGTGTTATGTATTGAGAAGACTTTGCAATTTAAAGTTTGCCAGCAAAATAATAATCGTTTAAGTGAGCAAACTCTGTCAATACATAACACACTACAGTCTACCAAGTTTACCCCTCTGCAGTGCCAGCTCGTGAAGTTTTGTATCTGTGCTGAATTCTTGGACATAAAATTGTCAGAAAAGTCAAATTTTGAGACTCCTGAAGGTGTCCTGACTAAAGCATGGTTTCCAACCAAGATATGTAATAATGGTAATTATGGCTGAATACATTCCACGATTTCATTTTGTTTATAAGCTGCAATGTGTTCAAGGATTTTTGAAGCGAAAAAAAAAATGTACTAGGAGTTTCATGGTATTAAATTTGGCTGAAATTTCTAAAGATTTATTTAGTTTTATTTATCACTGAAACAAGGTTTGATTCAGAGCCCATTTGTTACTTTTGTGCTTGCAGTCTGTGTGTCTCATGTGCACATGAACACTCCAAATTATGCACTGTCATCTTTTATCTAGCCTGCGAGCAGATGAAATTAAACTCTGGTACTAATCAGAGTTTAGTTATCGTCTGCACGCAGGCTATCTTTTATCCAGTTATGAATATCTCGTAAACCTGTCAATATCAGTGGCTGTACTTCTTGCATACGCTTTAAAATAAATGCATAACAAAGAGCTCAAGGTGTCCCCAGCAACCTTAAATTTATATGCTGCCTGCATTGTAAATATTTCATTGTTTCTCTGGGCCTAGTTGTTCCATGGATAACCATGGTTATTTGAAGGATGATTATTGCTAAATATATCCAGGATTAAAGGGTCCAAACATCAAATTGTAGGTAAAAAGAACCAACGGAAGCATTCAGTCACACTAAAGCCTGGTTCCCATATGCTGACAATGCATGCCCTGTGACATGGCTGCCGATACTGCCTGAGATACTGTTCTGATGTGAGAACAGAAGTGGCCAGCAACATGAGTCATTCCAGTCTTTACCGCTGGCATGGAGGCATGCCGGCGGTAAAGCTCTGTGATGGCTCTAGTAGCTAGCGGGGCATGTTCTAATTTGTCCGAGAAGTAGCCCAGGCAGTACAGGCAGCATATGAGAACCAGGCCTTACACATTAATCCTGGGTTATCCTAATCCAGCTTTGAAAAACTGGGGATTATGTATAACTAGTTGAACAAAAGTTGTATCTTGCCTTGGGTCAGCCACAATGCATCCTTGTGCTTTGTCAAATCCCAGATTATGTGCTGCCAAAGCTGCGGCAGCCATTGTATTCACGTTATTTGGAGCTAAAGGACAAAGGTCACGAATACAACCTGGAGGACAACAAAAATAGAATGACATAAATGTTTAGAAATAACAACAACAAAACACAACAGTAACAACAAAAAACTACCATCATATAGAACTGTTGCCTCTGACTTGACTTGTGCATTCCCTGACTTGAGTGGTTCATTCAATTTATAAGATGAAGGATGCTTTTTCATGGTAACTTTAAGTCCCTGAATGAGAAATAAAGTTCAAAAATAACTGTGAAGGATAGCATATGCTGACGGGCATGGTATATAAAGGATTAAGTGAGCTAAAAAATAAAATGGTAAGCATTTCATGTTTTGTTTACAAAAAATAATTTTGACAATCAAATGAAAGGAAATATTTGAGAGGAAAATATCCAATTTCCATTTCCAGCTGTCTGAATTATGAAATACCATGACTTTGGCATTAACTAATGTTCTTACCAAGATTTGCAGGAGAAATAGAACATTTTGAAGACCTCAGTCATGATAAATTATTTGACATTCTAGACCCCCTAGCAAGCAAATTGCTTTATACAGTCAAACTACTTTAATACGGACACCAAAGAGACAGAACCAAGTGTCCTCTTTACAGAGGTGTCCGTATTGTAGAGGTTGGGAATGTATGATTTTTGGCATTTCTGGGACCAAACGAACTCTCTGTAATAGAGAGGTATTCATATTATAGAGGTGTCTGTAAGGAGAGGTTTGACTGTATACGAATTAATTCAACATCATTTCAGTGCACCTTTAACGTCCCCCTGTCTGCCATTTTCTTGATGTCTGCGCCACCCCATAATGCTCCACTTGGTATATAAATTCCGTGTGTTCCACTTGAGGCTTTGTCCCTCAGCTTGTTCTCAATATCTGGGTTTGCCAAAGCGGTGGGTGAGCCTATCTAATGAACAAACACACAAAGCAAAAATTTAGGACCTCAAAGTCCAAGTCCCTTTGAGAATCTTAATATGGCAGAAGAAGGAATCATTAAAACAGTAAAACCCCTGCTAAGTGGTATTTTATTTACTTGAAAAATAAAAAATATATATATAGTAGTAAAGTTGACTCCCAATAACTCGATCCTTCTAGCTATAGAGAAATAGAAAAAAGTTTGAGTTATCGGGAGTTTGAAACAAGTGACCAGAAATAATTAGGAAATGGGATGGGAAAGGAATACAAAATACCATGCACACTTCACTTCAAGAGCAACGAGAGAAATATTGATTTAAAAAAAAAAGAATAAGTAAGCAAAAAAGCTTGATTCACAAAAATGTAAAGACAAACAATACATGGTTGTTTTGAAATAAATTCAATGTTTCGGACTGCTGCACATTTTTTTTCAACTTGCCACACATCCAAACAATTGGTTTGAGTTATCAAGGGTATAATTATACAGAAATTATCTGAAGGGAAACAAGAACTTTGATTTAGCGGTAGGTTCGAGTTACTGAGGGAAAAATTACAGTAAATTTCATGAAGGAAATCCAAGAGAAATCACGATTCTATTTGAGACACATTAATATTGTCTTAATTACCACTATACTGTCATAAGACATGGCTTTTGTATTATCATGTATCATGTACTAATATGGCGATCTGCATATACCTAATTTGGAAAAACTGGCTTTAGCTTTCTGCTTGAGGAGGAGGAAGCCAAAAACAAATAACAGTCAACCCTCTCCAAGATGGACATCTTTGGGACTGGCACTTAGTGTTCCTCTTAGAGAGATATCCATCTTATTGAGGGTCAAATAAAGGGAGTGAAGAAAGGTTGGGACCTGTGAATCATAGGTGTACGTTTTACTGAGGACGAGTCTGTTAAGAGAGAGTTGACTGTTGTTAGTAAAGCTCCCTGATTCTCCTGGAGAAAGCACCTACCATATAATCTGCAACATCAAGAAAACCCTCCCCATAATTCACCGTAATGGAAGGGTGGGCAACCTCTACAATCAGGTCTGGAGTCCTGTGAAAAGTTAAAATTTTATTCAGTGGTAGGATTAACTTCCTTCAATAGTATCAGTACTGGTATCTGGTAAATGTTATTGAGGATAATAGTCCCCATGACATGTCAATATAATTATTGTTTTATTTTTTTCTGAAGAACTTGCTAATAAGACAACAATATTTTGACAAAAATTTAATATATATTTCCTGGTATCACATAAATTTCTTATCAGCTTTTTGTATAATTGTAAAATTTTCTGCAGTACCAGTTTTAATTTGAGTAGGTAGTTTACTTGTTAATACAGTAGTATAATTTATGTTACTGGCCTCGGAGCTGCAGCTAGAACCTTCTGTGCTTCCCTGCAGTTCCTGGTGGATTTCTCAACAGTGCCGTATAGAGATATTTTGAGAAAGGTTATCGGAAAAACTGTGCAGGCGACAATCCCGTAAGGTAATATGGGATATGATCAATAACCTGTTCCTGACACTGTAGCTGTCGAACCCACTACTGTTTCTTTCCTTTAGCACTTGCAAACATAAGTCCATGGCCTCTCATGCCATTCTTGCAAATTTCTTTGAAGAACAGTGAACTTAAAACCTCCGACAACACCTTTCGGCATTGTCACGTACACTTTTTCCGACAACCTTTTTTGAAATAGCTGTATATAAGGAAAAATAAGACGTATCCTAAATAAGACGCAACTGTCCTGACTGTTCTGGGGCTGTTACTAGGGACAGGGAAAAAAATGGCCAATAGCTGACCGGCGCTTCCCCAAGAAAAAAATCCCAGAAACAAAGGAGGGACACAGTTTGGCTCCATTTCCCTTGTCCTTTCTAAAGTGGAGAATGGCCTTAGCTATATATCATGAGTCTCCTGTAGCTTACTGAAAGCATCTGGGCTAGTGGCCAGATTGAAGGTTCAACTCCTATTTGGAGAACTCAGATTTTTTTGTGAGCCACGTGCATCACTGACTGGATAAACTTCATTTCTAAATTATCAATACATCTTTTAATTAACACACCTGTCTGGGAAGGACAGCAGATTTTCCAAAATGTATTTTTCATCGACTTTTCCCCTGAGTTCACTTACAGTTCTATTCCAAACAAAGCTTAGTTCAAGGTCATCTCTTTTAAGAATTTCCTCCACTAAATATTGCCCTAAAAAAGAGAGATATTTAAACAAAAAGAATATTATAGTTGCATTATAGGTAATCAGGGTAAGATGACTGGAAATTCAAAGATTTGTATTGGAATTCAAAGCCATCTAATTCTTCCTGAATTCATATATTTGATTCTTCCGTTTGAAAAGAGTAACTTACGAGTTCAAAGAAACAATACACTAAATCTGGACTGAAAAGAAGTCCGTGATCAGTTTTTAGAAAACCTCATTTTCCCATACGGTTTCTGTAATAACTCGACAGTATCAAAATTACAGCCAATCTGTGGGAAAATTGAGGTTGTTTAAAAACTGATCTCAGACTACTTTGCACTCCAGATTTAGTGTATTGTATTCAACTCGTTAGTTACTCTTTTCAAACAGAAAGCATCAAATATATGAATTCAAGAAAAATTAGCTGGCTTTGAATTCCAACACAAATCTTTGAATTTCCCGCCATCTTGCCCTGATTACCCATGATGCAACTATGAGCGTGAACTCCTCGTAGCCTATCCACAGACGTTCCTCCCATTGCGCACGGTTTATAAATCACGGTTTATAAATTTTAAACGCGCACTTGGCGATCTCTAAAGAGAAAACAGTGGGTCTGCGAACAGGCTAGACAAAAAATTAGCCCTTCTCAAACAGAGCTAAAAGAGACGAAATCTACTTTGGCTGAGCAAAACTAAACAGACTCAACCCCCCTCCCTCCCTGTTCCGCCCGGGAATCTCACCTAGGTGTCCAAATCCTACGACACCAATTCTCCTTTTCTTCATTTTTTCAACCATCTATAAATATAAACCTAGATATGTCTGTTTTGAAAAATGAATTTTCAAGAAGTTCTCAAGTTATTAGATTTCGCAGATCTGAGCTAATGACCGAGATGGGCCTGGGTGCAAGGTATTGAGCCAACAATATGTAAAACCAGCGGTAATGTTGTCAACAGCAACAACTGATCAACTCCATCTTGTTTTGCATTGACAGATCTAAACTTCTTTAATTTTTTACCAAATATGCCGCCCAAGAAAAAGAAATCGGGCAAGAAAAAACTTGCTAAGATGACTGAAGAAGAGAGGCTTCTATATATGGAGCAAAAACGGTTAGCAGAAGAAGAAATGAGGAAGAAAAAAGAGGACATGTTAACGCAGTTTTTGAAGGTGATGACAAAAAGGCAATCATTATTTTGCTAAATTTAAACCTCGTCTCTTTGCTCTTGGTGTTGTAAAAGCACTTTTCTAACGTTCTCTTGCTTCATTACACGTGTTATGCTCTTAATTCTATGATTTTGTTTTATATTTTTTCCTAGGATAAATTGTCAAAAGAAGAAAAAAGTACAAAATTTAATTTGAACAAGCTTCAAAACCAGTGGAGAGTCATAATGCGAGAAGGTCAGCTCTCACTATTAAAACCATCCATTAGTTTTCAAAAGATCCTATCATAAAGACCAGTCACATCCTTGACTTGTTACAGTTGATTGATCTCAGCTGTTACTGGTCAAAAGTCATAATCTCGTACCCAGATCTCTTCTCAATGAAGCCGAAGACAACATCTGGGGTTCTTGCCATTTACATGGAAAAACCAGGAATTCAGTTTGGGAAGCTTCAGAAAATATGGGCTGTGATTTGAAGCAGTTCAATGTTTCTACTCTTTTGAGTCTGTAAAGCACCCTGCGAGCGGATGCTACATTCTTGCTGTGTGAGCTGTCATGTAAAAAATAGCCTCTGCCGAAAACCATTCAAATCTGTCCAGAAATCTGGACAAATAAATTAACAAAATGGGTTTTTTCCTGTTCTTGAGCGGTTTAGAGCATTGCGTGAGTCTTGGGTGAGTCTTGCGTAGCAGAATCGAGTCATCAGGTTGTCACAATTTTTTTATTCCCGCAAAACTCATGCCATCTGACAACAGACCTGACAATTAATTTTGCTTGCGTATTATGTGCCGAATTTCGCACATGCATGATAGAAAATTGAACGGCTGTTGGCAGAGGCTACTTTTCGCACGCCAGCTAACCCAGCGAAAATGTAACCTCTGCTCTCAGAGTATCTGTAAAGCTGATATACTTTGTAGGGAGTTACTCTTCCATTACGTCAAATTTTATTGTTTTATGCTTACGAAAAAAATTTCCACCTGGGGAGATTGTGTTATTGTAAGCACCCCTGGTCGAACGATGTACGACAAATGACTGCAGACTTGCAGACTTGTTTTAAAATGCTTAAACAGGTTTCCTATCCCCAAATTAGACTTTTACAAGACTTAAAGTTTAGGGATAGGGAATCTGTTAAAGCATTTCACAGCAATGCTTACCTCACTTACTTGACAGTCTGCAGTCTGCATTTGTCGCACACCACTGGTCAAATGCGTTTTTCCCTTGTGATGTAATAAAATGCTTGAAATGAATCCTCATAATTACAGCCATATTTAACAATGTTTTTGATAAAGCCATGCAGTTTTCTCAATCAGAACATGGTTATACGCACAGCTTAAGTATGAACTAAACAGTTATGTTATGTCTGTTTTTCATATAACATCAAATTCAATGTGGCAGCAAGTTTTTAATGAGAGAAGGTTTTAAAGACTCTTTTAAAATTTTACACTGAATTGTTTAATGCTATATCTTTTTCAATTTGAACAGCTAAATCACAAGAACTGAAGAAAGACATAGAGATACTGAGTCAAACGTTTGAGCGTGTAATAGACAGAAAAGAGGCTATTATAAAGTCTCTAGTGAAGGATATTGAAGAAGCTGAAGAACAATACCAAATGGCTCTTAGAAGTCACTTACAGAATGTGGACAGGTTAATAGGTATGTACAGCTTGAAAGACTTTAGGTTGTAATTTTGTTAATACAGCTACCTTTTGCATATTCTGTGAAGGATAAATTATTGTTTCGCTGACATGTACATACTGAATGAAGATGTTGAAGTAAAAAAATAAACACGGATAGATCGGAGTTGGACTGAGAGAAGTAAACTTAGTAATCTTTTTACAAGTAGCACCCTTTATGAGCCTTCTTAACTAGAGGCATACATGAAGTGGTCTAGGTAAATTTGTTTTATTTAAGTTGAGACAGCTACAATGACAAAAGAAATGCTAGAAATTCTTTTCTTTGCATCAGTGTTCATTTTGCCTATGCATTATGATGATCAAACTAGTGAAATTTAAGTTCACTGTGAATGGCTCATTTTGCACCTTTGCTTTCAAGATTTACAACAAAGAAGGCTACAAGAAGCCCAAGATGAATATGATCAAGAACAGGAGATCCTAAAAGAAGAATTTGACACAGAAAGGTGATGAGATTGTAGCTTAAGAAATTATGAAATTATTGTTTCTCTGAGATACTGTTAAATGTAAGATTGGGTGTTAAAATTAACGAATAGGGTGTAGAAAAATAAAACTTCATGAAATTTACTTTGAGAACCATCGTTTGATGCTGTGCAGATCTTTAAAACGTATTTGGTTATTTTTAGAATGAAGATAGTTAGTCAACATAGAAAGGAAATGCATGACATACAGGACATCATGTTTGCTATGGAAGAAGAGTGGAATGAACTGGAAAATGACGCTAAGCAAGACTTTCAAAGCCTCAGAGATGAAATAAAAAACAAGGTAACTGTTAGTGGTAAAGTTTGCTAAGAAAGCTTTGAATTAATGACTCAATAACAATAACGGCTTAACCATTTCTGGAATATGCCCACAAGGTATATCTGCCACATTGTTTCATCTCAATAAAACTTTCGCTGCATACCAATAACTTGATGAACATGCCTTGAACGTGTGTTGTAAAGTAATGTATTTCTTACTTTTATCTTTATTAGAACCTTGAAGAAAAGCATGCTTTAAGAATACAATTGGAGGGAACAGTGGAAGATTTGTGGAGGCAATTTCAACAAGTAAGCACTTGTACTCTTAGATGAACCTTAAAAAGCATGTTTGACAAACCGGGTAGTGAGCAAAGAAGAGACACAGCCAGCTGCATGAATGCAAGTTATAAAAGTTTTCAGGTAGACAATAAGAATCAGTACCTGATTATTTAAAGCAAAATTGCTTTTATCAATATTTAGCTTGGATTTCTTTTTATTATTGGTAATCAAATTGTTCTTAATTTTATTTTCAGGCCCTGAAGAATTACAATGAGACAACAGAGGAAAGAAAACTGGCCTTTGAAAATCTCAAAGCTAAAGATGAGAAAAGTGCTCATGAAATAGAGACCCAGATGAGAAAACTTCAGAGAATACAGGTTTGTATTAAGGACCTAGAAACCTTTTCTGTAAGTTTTCAGAGGGAAGTGGTATAGCCCAAAAGAACGGGTGAAATTTTGCGTTATCACTTCTGGTTCCTTTATGATACAGACTTCCCAGATTTTTTTGTGGGGCAATGAGTAGTTGTGCCACATAAAAGAGTTGTTTCTCAAAATAGGAGTGGCTAGCTGGCTAGGGAGCCAGAGTGTTTAGAAATGGGTAGAGTTGAAGTTGGGGAGTTGAAGATTTCCAGACTTATAATTACTGTAAGTGACATGGGAAATTAAAAATTTCTATCATGTAATTTAGTGCTCTGAAGTCAAAAATCATAAAACTAAAGAAAAATTTTGACCATTACATATCAAAAATGCATTATGAGGGCCATTTGGACTGATACATGGAGAATGTTTAAAAGAATGGAAAATTTCCGACCATAATTTGTGTCATTATCTGTAAGTTGTCACTTTTAAGAGATCATCATTTGTGGGAGTTATTTAACCTTTGCTCCTGGTAATTTTGCCAAAAGTTGCGTTTTGAAGCTAGTTCGATCCAAATGTAAAATTTTACCTTCTGAAGTTTGAGCATGTGCTCTGACTCTCTCCTCCCCTCCTCTTTCATTTTTCTCACCTCATTTTTTTTCCTTTTGCTGGGCTGATTATGGGAGGCATTGTTGTTGAGTGGTTAGAGCGCTGGACTTGTAACCTGGAGGCCCCCGAGTTCAAGTCCCACCCTGACCTAGCCTGCGTAGCTGGCGGTATTGTGTGGGTGCGAGATTAAAGTTTTGGCGGTGGAGCCGTGTTCCAAAAAAAAGGAGTAGGGACGAGGCGGTTGAAATACCGCCTGCCAGAAAACCCCGGTATTTTGAATGGTCCGCACACCAGTGTGCGGGGAAACGGATTGGTCGAGGGCCATACATATGTCAATCATGTTAGATGAGCCTTCGCGTATATTTCCCAATTTAGGGAGCAGATGGCAAACTGGAGAAGACGTACATGTAGAGTGATTGTGATTTCCGCTTTAGAAAGAGCATAAATGATGACCAAATTGCCGAAATGGCATCTTTAAACTTCACAGCGCTGGAATTGTCTTAATTTAGCCATAAGAAACAAAGGTCAAAGAAAATTAAAACACTTTACAACTGCATCTGAGATCAAATCCTATCAGGAACACCTACAGAAGAATAAACCACCGGAAATGGTTACTCAGTATGCATGTAACAAACCAGCTTCATGGCCTTTTAATGTTAAGCCTAGTGTTGCAAAAAAAGATTTACTCAGTCAAAGTTTAGAATGATACATGCACTGTGTAGTGCTAGTAACCTTCGAGCTAGAGCCGAGAAAATAAAAAAAAACCTCTGTTCAAGCAAACTCACAAGGTCACGTTTCACATTGTCACGAGCTTAGGAGTCGTGTTTAGCCTGTCAACGCTTATTTCTAAACTAATTTCTCTTTGATTGGCTGATTTAATTGGGATCAGCTAACGTGACAAAAGTGGGCGGCATTCGAAAAATCATGGTTCTCTGGCAGGCGGTATTTCTCGCGGCTTCGCCGCTCGTGACGGCTCCGCCACCAAATCTCACTCGACTACTACACAATACCGCCAGCTATGCAGGCTAACCCTGACCACTAGCTGGATTTTGCTCTCAGTAGTTGCAAGTTCAAATCCTCGGTCATGCCTGTAAAATAGCCACCTGGTTCGCCTCCTGTCAGTTGAGATTTTTAACCATGTTGTGGTCCATTTGAATTATTTGCTTCATTATCCCAGAAAAGCTCCATAAAGGGCAGAGAATACACTATAATAATTATAAAGCATTATTATAATAATAATGTCACTCTATGCTTTGCATTAACCAAGGAAATCTGGAATTACAGTACTTTTTACTCATAGGAATTTCATTGTGGAATTATTAATATGGCAGTGCTGTCAATATATCATCCTTTTGGGAATGACTTACATGTTGAGAGTGCTATTAGCAATGCAACATTTTTGTGATCTTTTAACTTTACATCATGATTTTCATTTAGGATAACATTTCCCAGCTAAAGGCTAAAATGGCAAGCAATGCTAAAGAATGTGATGAAAGAAACAGACTCATTAAAGAGGTATAAAGTAATAGATATTAACAAATTGTGTCTTTGCAGGACACAAACCTGGGCAGATCATTTTACTGCCTTATGTGGGTTTTAGTTTAACACCTTACAGTTCTTGTTGGTCCCTATTTATTACTCATAAATGGCCTAAGCCAGTTATTAATGTTATCAGCTTTGATATCTTGCACAGTTTACACTGTTGTTGGTTGCTGTGTATTTATTAATAGCAGGTGATGGTGGCCAACGAGAGTGTAATTTCCTAGTAACAGTATTGCCCTTATTCATTTTGGCCTAAGAAAAGGGTGTGGCTTGGGGGGAAGGGGGAGAAAGTGGCTCTTACACACCCAAGAGAATAGTGTGCAAGTATTTATGAGCCATAGGAAGTCAGGTGCGATATCATTGGGTTTAACAATGGTACTCTGTAGATTGATGTGTATTATTCTTTATTGATGGTTTTGATGATTGTTGATTTTTAGCAAAGAGAAGTAGTTGCAACTCAATTTCATGACTTGAAAGCTGAAATGAACAAGATGAGAGATTCAGAAAGGTATATAAACAATAATTTCTCATAACAGTTATATTGCCACATAATGTAAAGAATCATAACTCTTTGATGGGAACTTCCACACAAAAATATTAAAACAATGAAATTAAAACATTTTGGACTCTGAGTTATCTGTAGGTTAGGAATAATCATTGCCCACCTACGCATTCATCTATTTATTTCATCAAGTTTTCCTAATTCCTGCTCTTATAAGTAGAAATTGTATTTTTTCATATCTTGTGAAATCTCTCTTTAGGTCACGCCTTACTCAGCTCACACTTCAAAGTAATGCAGCAATCAAAGAACTCAAGAGGACAAGTGAAAAGGTAAACACTAATACCCTCAGCGTGAAAAGAATAACTTACTTTCACTTTATAAAATAATGGTACATTTTGCAAATCAGACTTCTTGTCAAACCAAAAAGGTAATATCCCCATAAATGTAAATGTGAAGTAACAAGTCTTACAGAATGCATATGACACTATTGCCCATTTCATCTGGTTTTTAGGGTGAGCGCATTCTTAAACTTTCTGAGATGTGTCGTAAACTGGAGACAGAAGCTGAAAAAGTTCTTCCATTTTATGCGTCATCTCTTTCTCCTGAGGAAGATGATGATGTAGCAGCTGCTATGCAGGAAGCTCCATCTGAGCCACTGGCTGAGGTAAAGACTATTACTCTCCTAGATAATTTACTGACGTATTTTAGTGGTTTTATTATACATTGTGCTCACCATCTGTCTTCTCAATTGTTAGAATCCTTCAGTTAAATTTGGAAATCGGTGCAACTTACAGAGTAGTTAGTTAGGTTGCACGCACAATGCATGATTTCCAAGAGCATTGCCAAACTGTGTTCCAGGGGACTGATCAGTCTTTGTTGTTACAACTTCTTTTCAAACGAATGTACAATTTAACAATTATTTGCTGCAAGGTGAAGTTGATATTGGTGATTAATCCCCTTAACAATATTAATTGAGCCAGAGGTAAATAATATCATAATGTTACCAGTCAAAATTAAATTCAGGTTAATGTTTTTAATTAAATTATGGAACAACATTTCACCATAACCAACTGCCTTTTTAGCAAACAAAAGACATTTAATGACTGTTGACTTTACATTCCTATTAAAGATTTAGCCAGCAACAGTGCTTTTTCACGTGTAAGAAAATGATAGCTCCATCAAAATCCACGGCAGTGCATGAGTTTAGAGCAGTGTCGAGTTTACTGCAGATGTTACAAACATCATTTAGAGGAGAGGTCACACAATGCATTTAATTATAACCCTTGCTTTGCTGCGTAACTTACAGATTCTTCATGAATACTCTGCTCTGGAAAATTTTTGGAAGAGATACAATAAGGTATGTAATAAACAAGATTATCAGTTGTAGAGTGCTGGCTTCAACTGTTTAGTTTGTTTTATAAGGACAGGCAAAGGTAAAGTCTGCAGTTCAGCCAATTAGCTCATCAGGCAGGAACATTTTTACCTGGTTTCTGCAGTATGAAGTGACAAGGAATATTTCTATTCTCCCCAACCCATGCTGGATGGGATGTCAGCCCATTGCATGGTTACCCCAGCATTAAATCCCCTGGTAGCCATTTATACAACAGGGCAAGGTGCAGCATTGTGATTTGATATTTTTTTTGTGAACAGCACTATTCACACTGTTTAGCCTCAGCTGCATGGTGGTTGTAAATTTGTCAAACTAACTACAAACCATATAAATTGCAAGCAGTTAAGATTAGCCATATGTAGTAGCTTGTAGTGCACCTCGGGGTGTGGAAGGGAAGTTCAGACACAGAGGACAAAATAAGGCCCTGAGGTACCACCCTCCCGACCCACCTGGGATTATTTCTGTCCATAACTTAAAGAAGATTTCCAAGATGATTTTCACAGCTCAAACAAACATCCAAAAGGGGAAGAAGGACCGCCTAATCGTGGGTTAAGTCTTAAAAAATAACTTGCGACTATTATTCCTTAATCCACTCAAGCAAAACGTTTTCATTCCTATGTTCCTATCTTCCAATTTACCCTATAAAGTGGACCATGACAGAATGTGTAGTTTTTCCTTTTCTGCATTTTTTGCCGATTACCCTTGTGAAAGTGTAAGTAGGTTTATTTTACTATTTAAGTTTAAGATTCATTCGTAACTCAAACCATTTGTTAGCTATGGATAAGGCATTCAACGCTGTATTTTCTTTTTGTTAGGTTTTGCTTGACAAGCTGGCTCTTGATAAAGAGAAGCACACTCTCTTACAAGAAAATCAGCAGCTAAGAGCAGTTCTAAAGCAGTACCTAGATGGTATGTTTCTTTATTTCAATCTGACTATTAAGCAAGTTTATAACTTTTAACCAATTATCTCAAAACAAAGAAGGCTAGTTTATTACAAACACACAAAGCCAAAAACAAACAGAGACGGCTAGTTTCTACCGTCACAAACAGTACAAAATAAGCGCGCTAGTTTAGTGTAACAAAACCAACATGAAATAGGGCAAGCTAAGTTGTGGCGTCACAAGCAGACACACCCAAGTGCGCTTAAATGAAGCGTCACAAACAAAAACAAGATGTACCTCTACAAGCAAACACAGTATAGAGAGCGCTAAGTTGTAGCTGTAAAAACACAAAATAGAGCACGCTAAGTTTTAATTAAACAAGCAAACACTGAACAGAGCTCGTTAAGTGGTAGCTGTACGAGCGAAAACAAAACAGAGCGCGCTATATAAGTTGTACGTAGCTGTACACGCAAACACTAAAAAGAGCGTGCTAAGTCGTAGCGTCACAAGAAAACACACAACGAAGCGAGCTAACATGTCGCTATATAAGCAAACACAAAACGGAGCGAGCTAGGTGGTGGCTGTACATGCAAACATTAAATGGAGCGCGCTAAGTTGTAGCTGCGTAAGCAAACACAAAACGAAGGGCGCTTAGTTGTAGCTGTTAATACAAACACAAAACAGAGCATGCCAAGTTGTAACTGTACAAGCAAAGGCAAAACGAAGTGAGGTACGTTGTAACTGTACATAAAACACAAATCGGAGCGCGCGAAGTTGCAGCTGAATAGGCAATCACAGAACAGAGCGCTTAAAATTGTAGCTTTACGAGGAAACAGATAACAGAGCTCGCAAAGTTGTAGCATCACGAGCAAACACAAAATGAAGTAAGCTAAGTTATAACGTTAGAACCAAACACAAAACGAAGTGCGCTAAGTTGTAGTGTCACAAGCAAACACAAACTGGAGCGAGTTATAAGTTGTAGCTGTGCAAACAAACACAGAACATTGCGCGCCAAGTTGTAGCAAAGACAAAACGGAGTGAGGTAAGGTGTAGCTGTACATGCGAACACAAAATGGACCGTGCTGAGGTGTAGCGTCGCAAACAAACACGAAACGGTGCGCGATTTGTTCTAGCGCCACAAACAAATAATTATAGAGTAGAGCGGGCTAAGATGGGGCGTCACAAACAAACTTAAACCAGAGCGCGCTAATTGTTGCTGTACAAGCAAACACAAAACAGAGCGCGTTAAGTTGTAGCGTCACAAGCAAACACAAAACGAAGCGCGCTAAGAGTTTTAGCGTCATAAACAAACACAAAATGGAGCGAGCTAAGAGTTTTAGCGTCATAAGCAAACACAAAATGGAGCGAGCTAAGAGTTTTAGCGTCATAAGCAAACACAAAATGGAGCGAGCTAAGAGTTGTAGCGTCACAAGCAAACACAAAACGAAGCGCGCTAAGAGTTTTAGCGTCATAAGCAAACACAAAATGGAGCGAGCTAAGAGTTTTAGCGTCATAAGCAAACACAAAATGGAGCGAGCTAAGAGTTGTAGCGTCACAAGCAAACACAAAACGAAGCGCGCTAAGAGTTTCAGCGTCATAAGCAAACACAAAATGGAGCGAGCTAAGTTCTAGCGTCACAAACGAACACAGAACAGAAGTCGCTACGTTGAAGCGTCAGAATAACACAAGAGAGCGCATCAAATTCTATCTGTACAGGCAACACGAAATGAAGGAAGCTCAGTTTTTGCGTCACAAACAAACACAAAACGAAGCGTGATTAGGTGTAGCGTCACAAGCAAATACAGAACAGAGCGCGCTTAGGTGTTGCGTCACAAACAAACTTAAATCAAAGCGCGCTAAGTTGTTGCTGCACAAACAAATATAGAACAGAGCGCGCCAAGTTGTAGCTTTACATGTAAGCACAAATTGGGCGGACTGAGGTGGTGCGTCAAAAACAAACTTAAATCAGAGCGCGCAGCGTTGTTGCTCTACGAACTGTCACAAACCGGAGCGAGCCAAGTTGTAGCTGTACAAGCAAAATTGAACAACAGAGCGCGCCAAATTGTAGCTTTACATGTAACACGAAATGGAGCGCGCTAAGGTGTTGCGACACAAACAAACTCAAATCAGAGTGTGTTAAGATGTAGGATGAAAAAAAAAAAACGGTGCGTGCTAAATTGAAACTGTGCAAGCAAACCCAGAACAGAACGCGCTGAACCATGTACAAGAAAGCACAAAATGGAGCGCGCTAATTTGTTTCCGTACATGCGAGCACAAAACGGAGCTGGCTAAGTTGTAGCTGTGCAAGCAAACACAGAACAGAGTGTGCTAAGTTGTAGCTGTGCAAGCAAACACAGAACAGAGTGTGCTAAGTTGTAGCGTGACAAGCAAACCAAAAACTAAGCGTGCTAAGTTGTAGCGTAACAAACGAACACAGAACAGAGCGCGCTACGTTGTAGCGTCAGAATAACACAGAAGAGAGCGCATCAAGTTCTGTCACGAAGGACCACCAAGTTCTACAGGCAAACACAAAATGAAGGACGCTAAGCTGTTGCTATAGAAGCAAACCCAGAACAGACCGTGTCAAGTTGTAACTGTACAAGCAAAGACAAAAAGGAGTGAGCTAAAGTCCTAGCTGTACATGCAAATTAGAGCAGAGTGCGCCAAGTTAAAGCTTTAGATGCAAACACGAAATGGAGCGCGCTTAGGTATTGCGTCCCAAATTAACTCAAATCAGAGCGCGCAAATATGTAACATCACAAACAAACACAAGACGGAGCTAGCTAAATTGTAGCGTCACAAGCAAAACCAGAAGAGAGGAAGCTAAGTTGTAGCTGTATAAGTAAACAGAACAGAGAGCGTCAAGTTTGTAGCTGCATGAGCAAACACAGTACCGTGCGCGCCAAAATGTAGGGGCACAAGCAAACACAAAATGGAGCGAGCTAAGTTGAAGCGTCATAAACAAACACAAATAAAGCGAGTTAAGTTGTAGCATCACAAGCAAACACAAAATGGAGTGAATTAAGTTGTAGCGTCAATAACCAAGAAAAATAAAACGGAGCGCGGTAAGTTGTAGCGTCATAACGAAACACAGAAAAAAAACGCACTTAGGTGTTGCGTCAAAAAGAAACTGAAATCAAGAGCGCTAAATTTTAGCTGGTTAAAATAACACAAAACGGAGCGCGCTACGTTTTAGTGTCACAAGCAGACACAAATGGAGCGAGCTAAGTTGTAGCTGTGCAAACAAACAGAACATTGCGCGCCAAATTGTAGCTGTACGAGCAAAGACAAAACGGAGTAAGGTATTAGTGTAACTGTGCGTGCGAACAAAACGAAACGCGATTAGTTATAGGGTCTCAAGCAAATGCAGACTAGAGCGCGCTAAGATGTTGCGTCACAAACAAACTTAAAAAAAAAGCATGCTAAGTTATTACTAAACAGAGCGCGCTAAGTTGTACGTAGCTGTACAAGCAAACACGAAAAGGACCGTGCTAAGTTGTAACTGTACAAGGAAAGGCAAAACGAAGTGAGGTACGTTGTGGCTGTACGTAAAACACAAATCGGAGTGCGCCAAGTTGTAGCTGTATAGGCAATCACAGAACAGAGCGCGCCATGTTGTAGCTGTATAGGCAATCACAGAACAGAGCGCGCCAAGTTGTAGCTTTACGAGGAAACAGATAACAGAGCTCGCCAAGTTGTAGCATCAAGAGCAAATACAAAATGAAGCGAGCTATAAGTTGTAGCTGTGCAAACAAACACAGAAAATTACGCGCCAATTTGTAGCAAAGACAAAACGGAGTGAGGTAAGGCGTAGCTGTACACGCAAACACAAAATGGAGCGCTTTTAGTTGTAGCGTCGGAAAGAAACAAAACGTAGCGCGATTAGTGGTCGCGTCACAAGTTAATACAGAACAGAGCGTGCTAAGTTGTAGCGTCACAAGGAAACACAAAATGGAGCGACTTAAGTTGTAGCGTCACAAACGAACACAGAACAGAGCGCGCTACGTTGAAGCGTCAGAGGTAACACAGAAGAGAGCGCACCAAGTTCTGTCTATACAGGCAAACACAAAATGAGGGAAGCTAAGCTGTTGCTGTACAAAGAACACAAAACGGAGTAAGGTAAAAAAGATCTTTACATGTAAACGGACGAAATGGAGCGCGCCTAGGTTTTGCGACTCAAATTAACCCAAATCAGAGCGCGCAAAGATGTAGCACCACAAACAAACACAAGAAGGAGCGTGTTAAGTTGTAGCTGTGCAGGCAAACCAGGTAGAGAGCGCGCTGAGCTGAAGCCGTACAAGAAAACACAAAATTTAGCGCGCTAAGTCTTTGCTGTACCGTGCAAACACAAACAGAACGTGCTAAGTTGTAGCGTCATGAACAAACACAAAACGAAGTGTTCTAAGTTATAGCGTCACAAGCAAACACAGAATAGAGGAAGCTAAGTTTTGCTGTATAAGCAAACACAGAACACAGTGCGCTAAGTTGTAGAGGCACAAGCAAACACACAATGGAGCGAGCTAAGTTGAAGCGTCATAAACAAACATAAATGAAACGAGCTAAGTTGTAGCGTTACAAACAAGCACAAATGGAGCAAGCTAAATTGTAGTATCACAAGCAATTGTCAACAACAAAACAAGATGAAATGGAGCGCGGTAAGTTTGTAGCGTCACGAGGAAACACAGAAAAGAGCACGCTTAGGTGTTGCGTCACAAACAAACTGACATCAAGCGTGCTAAATAGCTGGACAAAATAACACAGAACGGAGCGCGCTAAGTTGTAGTGTCACAAGCACACTCAAAATGTAGCGAGCTAAGTTGTAGCTGTACAAACAAACACAGAACATTGCGCGCCAAATTGTAACTGTACAAGAAAAAACAAGATGGGGTAAGGTAAGGTGTAGCTGTACATACAAACACAAAACAGAGCGCACTAAGTTGTAGTGCCACAAGGAAACACAAAATGGAGTGAGCTAAGTTCTAGTGTCACAAACGAACACAGAACAGAGCGCGCTACTTTGAAGCGTCAGAAGTAACACAAAAGAGAGCGCACCAAGTTCCATCTGTACAGGCAAACTCTCATATTGAGCTTGGGCCGCCTGTGAGTGAACGAGACAGGCGACACTGCAGCCCTTTGGTATCCCCAAGATAACTGTACCTTTAACAAATGATTTTTTTTTTGTTATTTTCAGGTATTTCAGTCAATGATGAGATCTTGAGTCAGTACAACCCACTATTTATTGTCAACAGCAAAACGAATGTCAGGTAAGACTGAATGAAATGTGATGACGATAAGCGCCCCAGGATAAGCGCTTAAAAAAATGTAAAAAAGCGTTGTACAAAGTGGGCACGAATTTTGAACGCCATCAAAAATAAAAATTCTAACCTGTCAATAGAAAAAGTCCAGAATCTGGGAAATGAAAGAAGATAAATATACAGAAAGCCTGGCCAAGAACCAGGTCTGTGCGATAATTCATATGCCAGATATTCTGAAAATTATGAGGCTTTGTATGGAGACGCCATGTTGGTGTCCCTTTGAGGGGCACAAATATGGCCACCGGAACGAGGTTGGATAGGACTATTAATAAATCAATTCTATGGATTTCCTTTCCATTCTCCTTTTCGTTCCTTTTCTAAAAAGATTGTCATTTGAGGTGCCGATTTCCCGGGCAAAGCATCCACATCCCCTTCCCCCCAGGATTGTGGACTCTAAGCAGTTCCTTATGATTGTGGCAAGGGTCAACACCTCTCTCCATTGTACTTGTTGGCTTGTTTTTGTGCATCAAGAAATCAGTTCTGTGAATTAAACCTCCTTTTTTATTGTCTTCCTTTCTTATAAAGGCTGCTACGTGTGGTGCTCGATTTGCACTGAGAAAAGTCGAAAACTCCACCCCCTTCTCCAATTAAGAATGTAGACTGTTAGCAGTCTTTACGATTTTCGCGAGGGCGAGCAGCTCCCTGTAATCTCCTTCCCGTTTTGTTCGCCCCTTTTCAACTTATTCTCAACTCGATTAACTAGTAAGAGTCCGCTCACAGTCTACCAAGATTGGAGTAACGTGGATCTTATTCACAGGCTCATAGCCACTCATATAACACTCCACTAGGGCGCGGTAAAATAAAGGCTTGTCCCCGGGGTCTTGTCAAGTATCGCTCAATTTTCACGCGAAAGTTTACCTTGACTGGTGTGTGAAGTTTCTGAAACTTGATTTCAAGAGTGTCAACTTTTGTGCGCTTTTCGGAATCAAAAGCTGCAAAAATTATAATCCTTTTTAGGGAAACTACTTTTTGCCATTTTAGTGTGGAACAGGCTAATACCTGACTCGTCCCAGTCGCCTCTCTGTCCTATATTTATATTACAATAGAAGCGCGTTCAAGGGGAGCGCGCACCTCTTCGGTCACGTTTTGCGCTTTCCGTCCTCCGCGTGCGATCCAACTAGACTACGCCTAATACTAATGTCACTATTTCTGTTTTAATAGGCTGGCTGTTCCTATAGCTGACCCGCGTGTGAAGAGATCCGGCCCCACTGTAGTAGAGGCAGCCCATGTAGTAAAGCATTCTATCTGAATCGGCTGCACAAAGAACATAGCTATTTGTACATCGTTACATTTGCCACTGTAAAAATGTATTTATATCTTAGAGTTTTTTTACACCGTATCGGTAAACAACGCATGATAAATTATTTTGAATTAAACCTCTTCAATAAATAATAAAAGTAGGTAAATCAATGGTGTCTTTGTCTTATTTTTAATTTCAGATGCTAGTTACGTTACCCCTCAACACCTTGCCGTTAGAATTTTAGAAGCGAATACCTACATTTTTACCAACTCTTCTTTGGACCAGCTTTCATGCTATATAGCTTGGAAATGGCTTAAAATGAGATTTGTAACTCGTACACTAATGGTATACTTTCTTACAAATTGGGTGTAATTAAGCTTCAGTTTTGTTTTTGACGCATGCACAAAAGCCACAGTTTGAATCTCATATTTTTTGCGCACATTTTTATCGTCTCTCTTTCCGATGGATCAGAGTGGATGGATAACTTTGCAGGAAACTAAGTGGGGAATTTTATCTGGAATGATTCGTAGGTGAATCTTCATCTTTAATCAAGGTAATTGCCAATAGCGCTTATGCTAATCCTGCATAAGTGAAAGGTGAAAATGGCAGTGGATTTTCCCCGAACTGTTTGCCGCTTTTTTGTGTAACTCTCATCTGCGTTCATTTACTCCCATCAACCCTCCTGATTCAACTTCATCCGTCTTCATCTACCCAGATTCACTTTTATTCACCTTCGTCTACCTCGATTAGCCTTTACTCACCTTTATCCGCCATCATTAGTCTCCACTGGCATTCATTCACCTTTGTCTGCCTTTATCATTAACATTCATTGGGCTTCATCTGCCTTCATTTACCCCCATAAGCCTTTATTGAACTACATCCGCCTTCAACCATCACGGCATTAGCCTTCATTTACATCCATCCACTTTCATCTACCCCAATTAGCCTTCATTGACCTTCATCTACCCCTACTCGCATTTATTCACCTTCGTCTACCGTCTACCGCCGTCATTTATCCCCATTAGCCGGCTTCATCTACCCACACTAGCCTTTACTTCACCTCTACCCGCCTTCACCTAGCCCCATTCGCGTTCATTCATCTTCGGCTACCTCCACCAGCGTTCATTCACCTTCATCTGCCTTCATCTACCCCATCAGTATTCATTCACCGGTCATCCACCTTCAGTGTCCCCATTCGCTTTCATTCAGCTTTCTCCGCCTTCATCTACCACTATTAGCCTTCATCCGCCTTCATTTACTCCCATTAGCCTTCATTCACCCTCATCCGCCTTCATTTACCCTCATTAGTATTTACCCTACGCCCCTTATTAATTCATTTACCAGCTTTTCTGGACACAAGCCTGCCCAGAGGGAATGCGCACGAAAGGGACTCAGGTCCCATGCGAGGTGCCATCCCTACCCAATCCAACAACCCGTAAAGTTTTCGAATAGTGATGTGGGTTTTTAAGTGCCACAAGAACAAGTCAGTGAAAGTGCTGTGAAATGGGACCTACGGTTAGGCCTCTATTGGATGCGGATAGTGCGGATGAAAGTAAATGGAAGTTAATGCGTAAATGTAAAATTTCTGCAAAAGTACCGTCCTCAAATAACCTCGCTTCTATGTATCTGGAGACTCGTGAATGTCCATGTGTGTTCACTGCGCAACTCTATTGCGCATCATCATTTTGCCAAGATGGCGGTTTAGCTAGTGACAGAATGGTCTGTTTTGAAAGTTTTAAAGAGTTTTAAATGACAAAGTGATTTAGAAATACGCTGTTAAGGAAAATTCCAAATCAAGAAAGTGGGACAGTCTTTTTGAAAGTTCCTGAAAGTGTGCTGAAGACGTGAAAGTAGTGAGACACTGAACGATACTTCATGGAAATCGTGCACGTGCAAAAGAAGATATGTAGCCGGCTGTGGGTGTCCGCTTCAGAAGTTAACATATTTCAAGTAAACGAATCCTGGCTTGGAAAAATCCTTTATCTAACTTGTCCAAACAGTGAATGAGGTGAAATGAAGACTCTAGCCTCAAGCCTGTAGTTCACTTGGGAGACCTTATTTTCGATGTATTATTCACAAAACGTGAAGGTAGGTTCAAACACTGTAGTCAGACCACAGGCGGCCCAAGCTCAGTGGGAGAGGTTAATCATAGCCTGCAATCATGCCCTCTCCCTTTGTCTCTATAATCTGTTTTCAAAGAAGCAAAAAAAAGAAAAAAAATAACGCCTGATCTCAGGTTAGGTTAATCATTAATATAAGTGGTTTCATATGGAAAATCCTTAAAATGGCCGTGAACATAAAGGATTTGTATGGGAATTCCGGTAAAAGATTCAAGAAGGTAAATACTTGCTGGAATTTTCAATAAAATACACCTTACCTTATCCACTTTACTTGCTTTTGCTTGCTGTGTGGTTATTTTCCTGATCCATTCTGATTTAAGCGATTTCAACCCCAAGTTTCCAAGCAGTGGATTGGGTTGTACTATTAACTACCTCAACTTATCATGATTAAGGTCTAGCCATGAATAGGGCCTTGAAAGACTTTCTCAGCCTACCCCCCCTTGGGCGTCAAGTTCCATTAACTGCATTTACCCGCTGGTAAATGTCTTATTTATTGACAAGAATGGAAACAAACTGGTAAACTCAAGGGTAAATAATTTTAGTATAATTATTTGGGTGATTAAAAAGATATTTGTGCACTCTGATTGGTCAAGAGTTTCATCTTATGTTGCTATGTTTGCCCCACACAGGGTGATAACAGTAGTCTGATCGGATACAAACTGTGAGCAAAGCTATGTACAGTGGAAGAAAAGTTGACTCCAAAACCTTGTATAGAGGTCTACTATTTCTGGATAAAACATTTTAAGGTGAGATTTGATTGTTTTGATTGTTTTTGTGGCTGTAAGAGTCTTTTGTCATGTTTAGCAGACAGGTTTCGTCAGTCGAACCTGTTTAATGGAAGGGTAAAAACACCAATGTAAACAAGGTGGTAAATAAGTAGGTGGGATATGATATGAGGATGATATCCCATCTATTTAATAAATGTCTCCTGGGTTCAAACCTTTCACAAGATAATAAATCGTTTGTAGTACTTTGTCATAAAGCAGCAATTTTGAAAGATATTGTCACATTTCTTTGAATGAATGAAGATAGCATGGTTGTCAAAGGGGAAGATCAAAATGCTTTTTGTAGCTTGTTGAGCTGTTCTCTGGTCACTCTCTTGTCTGGCTCTGTTTAAAATGCTGTTTACAGATGGAGTACTTGACAGGCTTTTGTTCCAGATGCAAAATGTTATCTTCAGTTCAGGCATGCACAGAAAACCAGATTTTGCTTTTTCAATATTTTGACGTTTGTGGATTTGGGTGTGTTCTAAAGGTTAACCCACTTTGCACAAAATTTGAAATTTCTTCTTGTTTTGCCTATAATGAAAAAATATCATTTGTTGAAGAGATTTTCCACAAATTTCCACATATTCTTATTTTTGAAAACGGTCAATCAAACTCACTCTTATTATTTACCAACTTGCTTTATGAGTAGTTACGGAGTTGTTTTTTTTTTTGTAAGTTGTGTGGTATGTGACTAACATCACTGGTTAACGAAAGAGCAGTCCGCGCTTGATGTGAAAAGTGTCAGGGGCTGGCAGAGATCTCTTTACTCTTTTTTTTTTTGTTTATTTGCATCATTTGCATTACTTACATATACATTGCTACTATACAGTAATTACTTAATCCAACTCTTCAATCATTGATGAAATTTTTATAGCGATCAGACAAGGATAAAATCACTTTTAAAGCGATTGAAAAATATTGGTATTGCCTCTGAAAAACTATATCGAAACACCTTAAAGTGCCATTTCTCCAGATTATGGAAAGATTATTTTTGTGTTATTTTCTCCTTCATTGTACCATTTCAATTTTGATCTAAGAATAGCCCCTTTGGGTTTTATAGGTGATTATTTTTTCTATTTGCTGTTTCTTAATCCTGAGTTCAGTCCATATATTTTCTTTCACTTTATCTGATACATTACGTTTGTCAAGCTTATTCTCGAGTGCTAAAACTTCTTCTTCTTCAATTTTCTCTATTTTCTAGCCACCGTTTCCTTGCTGCGGCATAATTTAAAGAGGCTTCTCTAATTTTCATTTTGATGACGTCCAATAATAAAATCTCATCAACTTCACTCTTGCCTTCATATTCCTTACACAATTCAGTGATAGTTTTTGGTATCAACTCAGTGTATTGGGTTTCAGTTTGGTGGTGTGTGTTTAATTTCCAATAACCTGGTCCTCTGGGGTTTTGGGCTGTGCTTATGTGAAATGTAATCATTGAGTGGTCTGTTTGGTAACCAGGCACTACGTCGGCTTCCGTGATCTCTGGACAAAAAGAAAAACTAATGAGGAAGAAATCTAAGTGGCATTGGACCTCAGGGTTTTCCCTTCTCCATGTAAAATGCGTGGCCTCAGGGTTTAGTATGCGCCAAATATCAGCCAGTTCGAAATCGTCTCTGATAGCCTCTACTTCATCTGTAGATTTCAAGTGTGTTGCGGCAACACCCCCTTTTTTGTCTTTAGAAACATCACAAACTTAATTGAAGTCGCCACCAAAGACTATAAAATCACATTCAAAGGAGCACAGCTTGTCACGCATGTTTCTAAAAGAGGCTGGATTGTCCTCTTTAGGCGCATAGACGTTTACTAGTTTCATAATTTTGTCCCCAGTATCTATGTCTGCAATAATAAACCTCCCTTCGGGGTCAGCAAAATGTTTCAGAATTTGAAATTGAAAATTGTTGTTGAACAGTATAGCAACACCTGCCCTAGAGCTTGAGAAGGTTGTAAAAATAGTCGAATATCCCCATTCAGAATGCCAATAAGATTCTGTCTCATTTGTGCTACACTGTATGCACCTCTGGCAAAAAGTAAATAGAGAACTTTTTTTTCTTTAACCATTAAAACGTTTCTCTCTGTTTAGTATTGTTTGACAAACCTTTGACGTTTAGGGAGCAAATTACCATATCAGATGGCATGGTGAAAAGGTGTGAAAGGAAATCCTTTGTCGAGAGTGTCAGGAGAGCAGCTATGTAACTTATCATTGTAACTACTAGGCCTAGATATTTGCAAATTGTACAAGGTACATGAAAAGGATGGACAATAACACACAGAAGAACGTAAACACAGATACAGACACATATTACAGTAATAAATCCTTTTGGGTTCCGTCGCCTTTGGTAATAGCCTGGTCGATGTTCCTATATATAGAACTCCCTGACATCGTTAAACATAAAAGTTTGAAAAAAAAAGATAGGTGGAAAAGTTGTTGCAAAGAGATTATTTGGCATTTGTAGAGAAAAACTTATTATTGAAAAGGATATCACTTTATTGGTTCACCAGGGGCAATGTACTTTCCATTGAGAAACAATTTGTTGGGCTGAGCTTTACTAAAGTAGGTGGTAAAGCCTTTTTCCCTGGGTTTCTGTAACTTCTTCATTTGTCCTTTCCTCGAGTTGTACAGCAAATTCGGGATGTCATTGTAGACGTAAAATTCCGTGTCCTTCAGATGTCTCCAGGCCTGATCCATCACTAGTTCCTTATCTCCATAACACAAAAAACATGCAATAATCGGACGTGACCTTCCACTTTTCGGTTTTCCTAAGCAGTGAAGCCTTTGAAATTCAATTCTTTCTCATGCATTTGGAATCTTAAGCTGATCTTTGAGAAATTTATAGATAATCCCTCTTGTATCTTGTATTTGTGCTTGTACGCTATTGTGATCTTCGTCACCACCATTCATGTTGTCAACTTGCTCTTCTAGTAGCCTCACAAATTTTACGTTTTCCCTCCTTGAGTAAGTCTCCATGTAAAGAAGTTGTTTCTGGAGCTTGCAAACATCCTGTTGTAACTTTTTGTTTTCAAGTTTTAAGGCGGATATGTCCTCCTCATTAAATTGAATGCTTTCTTACAATTTATTGACTGTTGAGCCAAGTTGTTTTGACTTTGCTTTTAGATCTTCGACTTCTGAATCCAGCCTGCTTACATTTTCTTCAATACACACTAGTGTTGTGTGCATCTGGCTCAAGCAGCTTTCACTAGTATCAAGCTTTTCTAATTTTTTTGGTACAGCCTCAGGCTTTGTCCCTACACCTTCCGCCATTTCTAAAGCTTCCAACACTTTGTCAGTCTCTGAAGCAGTCAAGTGTACCTTTACTTTGTCTCTCGATTTTTTTTCATCTGGAGATGACAAAGAATCTTTGGAAGCTTTTGACCGGTTTTTGCATTTGCCCAGCATTAAAAACTATAAATTTTCCACGACGATTCAGGGAGCTTGGCAAAACACGTTAACTCTCCCATATTACCAGTCCCAGTCAGGTCTCTTTCCTTCTTGTCAATTTTCTCTCACTGTGTGAGACCTCTACTAGTGATGAAATGCAACATAAGAAAACGAAGAAGGAACCACCTACTCATGCACAGCAAAACAAGAGAGTGGATCTACTTATTTACAGTGTACTACTGTGATGAGGGAGGGGAAATTCTCACGTAACATATTGAGGTGGCTCGACTGGATTTGTTGGGGTTGATACCTCCCAACTTTGAGCATTAACTACGTCGGGATGAGTAAAGATATGGAAAAAAGGTTACCACAACTGTATTACATAAAGATGAAAATTTCTTATGATCTGGGTTTTATTGCAATCGGAGTCGCCATGGCAACGTAATGACGCCATTACGTTTTTCATTTATCTTTGTGTTTCTCTGTTCCAGGAGTTTTTTGAAGAAATCGCTTTAGGGAGTATGTACCTGTTATAATTGCCTCCATTTTGGCATAGTTTGAACAAATTCTATGAGAGCGTTTTCGAAATATTTTGAAATGTAGTTTTAAGAATAATAAAAACAGTGAAATAGCATGCTAGTCACACAATTCGCTAATATTTTAAGAAAATGATAAGCTTTGGGAACGAGGCTTCATCTCATAGTGGTTTGATCCCATCGAAAACCGCATACAAAAAAAGAGGGGAATTGTTCCGGGCGATCACGAGTAAGAAGAATTTTATTAACTTGCATTCAGCTGCTTTTGATACAGTTTTTGGACGTAATTTGGTCCATGCCTAAAAATTTCACCTTTTTCTAAAAACCGCTCGATAAATTTTTTTATAAATTCGACAATCCTGAGATCAATTGTCAAGAAATATTCCCTGCAAGTTTCAAGAACATTGAAAATAGGGAAGGCTTTTAGATAGGGCCTCAAATATAACCAATTTTCCCCCAGATTTTGTGTTTACAAGTTAGCGTCCTCATTATTCACTGGCATTGTTTTCAAGTTTCATATGCACGTGCACAACTAGCAAAAGATATAAATTTGCATCAATGAAGCCTCGTTCCCAAAGCTTATCATTTTCTTAAAATATTAGCGAATTGTGTGGCTAGCATTCTATTTCACTGTTTTTATTATTCTTAAAACTACATTTCAAAATATTTCGAAAACGCTCTCATGCAATTTGTTCAAACTATGCCATAATGGAGGCAATTACAGCAGGTACATACTCCCTAAAGCGATTTCTTCAAAAAACTCCTGGAACAGAGAAACACAAAGATAAATGAAAAAGGTAATGGCGTCATTACGTTGCCATGGCGACTCCGATTGCAATAAAACCCAGATCATAAGAAATTTTCATCTTTATATAATACAGTTGTGGTAATCTTTTTTCCATATCTTTACTCATCCCGACGTAGTTAATGCTCAAAGTTGGGAGGTATCAACCCCAAAAAATCCAGTCGAGCCACCTTAAAACAAGACATAAAGGGGAACTACTCAAGCATAACATTGCAACAAGAAAGAGTAACTAGTCAAGAACAGCATAAAAACAGGAAAGAGGATATAACTATACACAACATAACATCTAGTGAGAGAAACGTATCACACATAACATGATAATAAAGAGGAACCACCTACTCACACACAACATAACAACAAGAGAGAGAAACTTATCACATACAACATGACAGCAACAACAAAGAGAAACTATCTTCTCACAACCATGTCCTGGATCCATGGATCCATGTCTCTTGTACTGCTTAGCAAGCTTAAAAGTCACAGATAACTTTGACACTTAACTCGTGTAGGGCAAGGAGATCTCCCAAACCATGTTAACATGAGCACAATTAAGTAACATTAAACAGGCCAGAGAAAAAAGCACACACACACACACAAATCGTGTAAAGTTGAACTTAAAGTTTCCGTGAAAATATTGTCTCTCCACCCACCTGCCAAAGCGAAGTTTTTGAATCTGTCGGAATTTGCATGGTGCATGGCTTCCACGAAATCACTAAGTAAAGAGTGATATTGCTTTGGTCATAAATCTTTCTATCGGTTTGGTATCTGGAGTTGCCTAACAATGATGTCATGGCTAAGCTCCATTTGACGTCACTCAGTCTGACATCTTGTCTAGGTGCACTTTTTGGTTTCCAGGCAACACTTCCATAGGACCAGTTTTGGTCGACGTTGTTTTGACTGTTTTTACAGTTGTTTTGGCGATCTAAAAAATGCTTTTGTCGATTAATTTTGATGGCAAAACTATTTTACAGAGAACTTTGAAGTAATTTGGACCACTACAGCTTGATAGGTGGCAGGATATGTTTGTTATTCGGAAGTGTGTTTCAATTCGGCTTTTTAACATCAAAACCTTGCTTTTCCCTGAAATCTGTACCTTTGAATTCATGTTACACCAAGGCAAACCCACTATGAATTGGTTCTTTCCCTGCCAATCAATGTGACCAGTGGGTCAAAAGTGAATGATGCTGAATCAAAGACTGGCCAAGTTCAGCTCCTTACATCAATGAGCTGTTAAGCCTGAGAGTGAATTAACACCAAAATAATGCAAAATTGATTTGAAATACTCGTTTAAGCTAATTTCCCTCAAACATATCTTTGAATTTATTCATTTAGCTTTCAGTGTGGTCTTTTCCATGGCTTGTTTTGCTGTTTCAAAATTTGCGATCTGGAGAGCCAACATAGCGCTGTCATTAGACGCACTGGAGGCCATTTCAGGAAATGATGTGGTGGCACTTCTTACTCCAGCTGTGGCCGTGTCTTTACTTCTGGTTAAATTTGCACCAGAAGCCAGGCCCATCCGCCATTGTCTTCCTCTATCTTCTTTGGTTTCACGTTGTGTGTTCTTCTTTGCTAAGACCTGGTCATGTGATGTGCAGGGCGCACAGGAACAATAATTATTACCTTATGGATAGACTCTTTTGTGCCCTTTAGCTCTATTTTGCCATGAAATCTGCACTTCCCACAAGTCCTTCTAGACATAGTTGTGTTTAATAGCGAAGTGAAGCCTATGCAATATGCAATGTTTTCAAAGCTCACAGCACAGTGTTTCCTGGTCCTCTTTATATATGGTGTTTGTTGTGAAATTGTGAAATGCCTTAATTTGCTGTCGTCTTTCGCACATGCATTGTCCAACTTGACAAAGGGGTACCTAATAGACCTTTTTACCGATACGTCAGCCACATTTAATTAATTAGAATTAAGGAGTATAATGGAAGGCCCTGGGGGCACTCGCTTAGTATTTACATGTGCTTTTCGGGCAAAAAGAGAACTTCACTGTCTATTTCTTGGGAAAAAGGGGATCATTACATCTAGCCTGAATTTCAGATGATTACTTTTTACTCCCTCAGTACATCTGAATTGACCGGCTGTTAATGCCATCTAGTGGCATCACTACTCCTTTGCTTTAATCCATGCAAAAAGTAAAACACGTAAGGCACACAATACATGCTAACATAAACAAGGCAAGTAGACAAGTGAATTGAGGCAAATGTCTGTAAATGCTGGTGACAGAAGTCCACTTCGCAGGTTTTGCATTGCTTTGCCTCTGCAGGAAGAAGGCAAATGACAAACGGATTATTATTGTGATGCAACTCTGTATAAACATCATTAGTGTTGCTTTGAGGAACTTCAGCTGCTGTGCTCTGTTGCTTTGAGGGACAATATTTGTTTATATTTCTGCGTCCCTTTTTCCCTGCACTCTTTGGGAACTTTGGATTTCTGCATGACAAAGTTCAAGTGTTCTTCAAGGCACTCTTTCAACTGAGGGACTGCAATGGAATGCTTACAAATGTTATCAAATTTGTAGCTGGGACAGTTGCAAGATACAAAATTTGTGTTAACTGTACACTGTACTCTCCCGTTCTTGCCATGGATTGCAGCGACTTTGAATTTATTACTGGTTGGTTGTAAGGTTGGCTGCTCCTTGATATTTTTTTTTTTAATGTAATTTTACGTTTATTGACAAAACACATATTACAGTTGCAAAATTTAAAACTAAAAAAAAGTATATAACGATATTACACAGATTGGATCAAAACTACATAAAAATGAGAAAGAATAATACAACAGTAAGTTGTAGTAATACGCACAATAACGTTAGACCTGCTAATTAACAGATTATTCCAGTAAGATGGATACAACATACTGTGTTTACTTATACCGTTACTGTAGGATCAGGGGTATGGGGAAAAAAAATAACCAAGAGAGGATCTGTTAATTAACTGGCCGATGATTAGGACAATAACTACAAAAGCATATACATAAATAAACAGGAAACAAGATCGGGGACATAAAGTACTTATAACAGAAACAGAAAGCAACGTTACATTGGAAGCAACCTCTTGCATGCTAGATTTCTTTCGATGCCCTTCCCCTGTACCAGCAGTGGATTCTTACTGATGATCCTGAAGGTGAAGTCTTAACAAAAATCTTACCATCGATTGTCCACACACTAACGAGCAGTCCATTTTTCCTCATACCATTTGCTTTTTTGACAACACTACGTCGGTAGGCTGTGAGGTTTTCTTTTAAGAAGATACGATTTCCTTGTCCTAGTGAAGTAGCATAATTTGACGTGGGAAACAAAAGACTGGATTATAAAGACTGGATTAAACCTTGTGGCTCAGGAATTTGACAATAATTGGTTTGTTTTGTTATTTGAGCTGGTGAGAAATTTTGATGTCACCCGGAGAGATCGGCACATCCAATACCTCTCCTATCTTTAAAATAACATCCTCGGTTGTGGTATAAGCTTCTTGAGGGATGCCGCGGATTTCTAGAGAGTTTTTACGCGTATATTGCTCCAACTCTTCCAAGTCAAAGTCAATTCTATCTTTTTCCTCGGTGACTGTTTGCAATTTCTGCTTGGTAAATTGGAGCTCCTTTTTTAGCTCTGCATTCTCTTTTGAAGTTTGTTCCAACGTGGAGTCCAGCTTCTTCCACTTTAGCATTTCGTCTTTGAGAGTTGTTTTTAAATGCATTACTTCCTCTCTTAGGCTAAGATTCTCCTGTTTCATCGTCCATAAGGTTTCTTGAATATTGGATAGCATCTCTTTTAGTTCAGTTAGACTCGTCTCAGGTTCAGGGCTGTCGTGGGAAGGAGAAGAAGGAGAAGCCGTTGCGTTGCTGGAGTCCGCCATGTTTGGACGTTTCGCGTCGTTCGTTTCGTCTTCTTCAACAGATCCTCTGGCTCCTCGTTTGTTTGTTTTTACCACTTTTCGTCATTTACACTAGGTTGATTATAATATCATGTAAAATTCTACCTTCATTTCTCACAGTTCCAGGCACATTTAGGAAGGGAGCGCTCCGCTTCAAAATACACGTCCGAACCGTTTGCACTCACGCATGCTCTCTGCTCCTTTATGGCAAATGGGTGGTTAAGTAAAAGAAGCGCACTTTCTACAACATGTCTTGCCGTGACAGTCTTGTATCTCATATTTTGTTCTAGAAAGTGGGCCACATCCACAGACAACTTGGTAAATTATTTCTCCGGTAACTGCTGTGGCTGTACATCAGGCTCACGGATGCATTTTCCATTCATTGCTTCCTCCACGGACATTTTATTCATGTCTGAGACATATTTCTCTCGTCCTTCTGTATTCCAGCCAAACCACTTGTCGGGCGAGACAGCCAAGTGAGACACAAACTCGGAAAGCTCATATTCTTCGCTTATTCCAGCGATGGCCAAACGAAGCTCCTCTTGCTGTTTCAGATTAATTTCTTCGAACACCGAGGTTGTAAATTCTAGCTTGGTCAAGCTATTTTCCTTACCATCCATCACCGAGACAACACCCTTCTTAAAAGTGGACATCACATGATGTTCACGCAAATGAAGTATATTCAAAAATTGTACACCACCATCGCTAGTTCATTAGTCCTTTTGTCCACATGGTTCATGGATTCAGATGGTTTGGTGTATGATCTGATTGGTTTTCCGTCAGGACCGTCTTTCAACCCAGCTTGGCGTCGGACTTTGGCAACTATGTTATCCTTCATCATCTTGTAGTTTGATACCAGGTATTTCCAGAACTTGCATTGGTATGCATCATCTTTGGCAAGCACGGCTCTCTCTTCCCTGTCTAGCTCTCTTCGCTGTCTAGCTTGGGTCTTCGTTTTAGTCCATGCAGTCTTCGTTTTAGTCCATGTGGTCTTCGTGTTAGTCCAAGGGGTCTTTGTTTTAGTCCATGGAGTCTTCGTTTTAGTCCAAGGGGTCTTTGTTTTAGTCCATGAGGTCTTCGTTTCAGTCCATGGGGTCTTCGTTTTAGTCCATGGGGTCTTCATTTTAGTCCATGGGGTCTTCGTTTTAGTCCATGGGGTCTTTGTTTTAGTCCATGGGGTCTTTGTTTCAGCCATGGGGTCTTCGTTCTAGTCCATGGGGTCTTTGTTTTAGTCCATGGGGTCTTCGTTTTAGTCCATGGGGTCTTTGTTTTAGTCCATGGGGTCTTTGTTTCAGCCATGGCGTCTTCGTTCTAGTCCATGGGGTCTTTGTTTTAGTCAATGGGGTCTTAGGTCTTCGTTTTAGAAACATCCGGCAATTGTGTCCAATCACAAAAACATCACTTTTTCTCTTTTCTGTTGTTGTTTGATCATAAAACTGTGTTGCCAAGTATGTGGAATTGTTCCAATAAAAAGCAACTTTGAGCCAAATTGTCAGTAACAATACCCATCTGGCTGGATGTCTTTCCAGGAAAGGAGGAAATTTTATCTGGAAATAGCAGTAGCTGAAGAGTGAAATTGGTAGTGGGTTTTTCCCTAAATTCTTTTGGTTTTTTGTGTGTAACTTTAGCAGGATTAGTTCGAATTCCTAAAGTGAGGTATCTGTGCGGAGATCTATCATTCTTGAATTTGTTACTTACGGTTTGGCATATTTACGGCATATTTACCACAAGTTTGTTATTGTGGGGAAAATTAAGAGTCCACATTTTCAAGTAGTAACAAGTTTTCCATCAAACTTTCAATGCTTTCTTTGTTTTTGAAAACATCTTGTTATAGAAACTTGCTTACTATCTTTGGGAAGGCTTTCACTGGGTAGTGTTGGTCATCTTTTTCAAGATGAAAGTTCACTTTAAAAACATTGGCCTGTTGCAGTTCAAGGAGCAAATAAGTTTAGAGCCAGGATTTTTGGTTATTTTCTTTTGGCAATATCTGTAGTTGCAAATGAGATGTGCATGTGAATATTCATTCTTTATTTGTCGACAACAAATGCCATTTGGTTTGTTGTATGCCTCTCGGCTGGCGTAATTACTGTGGTATGCAATGTTGTAGCAGGCTGTTTTCCCAAATATTGCTTCAGTTTGCAGTTTGTTACAGTGTAAAAACTACCATGATCAAATTGTTGTATGAGGTGATCTCAAATTGAGATGTCAGTGGTTCTTATGAGTCAGCAATTTCCCATCAGCATCCTGCACTTTTTAAATGGCATTATATTCTAATTAGCAGAGTCATTCTCAGTGTGAGATTGTGTCCCAAGGTTATGAGCAATCTGTAGTGATTGTGAAGGAATATTGTTTTTCTGACTTGTTTGAAATTTACAACAGCAAGGTTCTAAATGTTGCACTCTTTGTCTGGGAGTGGTCTATTGGAGTGAAACCCCAAACAGAACGATGGAATCCTGTAATAGTTTAAATCGAGCCAGCAGATAATTCTTCATTATTCAATCTGAAAATTTAAAGGTTACAATGTATGTAAAGAAAATGAAAACATCTTTTCAAAACAATCTAAAATGTTTTATTACAAGGATTAGCTATTGAAGCGTAATTAATTGTATCTGTTCTATTCTGTAAACGCTAAGATACCAACACGAGATATCAAATAACTATCTCACTCCAGTTCTTTGGTTTAATCACATCAACAGGAACAACTTTCTACAGACATTATTGTCTTCTTCAATCTCGCACTTGTTTTACAATCCCATGATCCTTCACATTTCCAGTTCTAGACCATTACATCATTAGCAACTATTTCAGCATGGATTGTCACGCTATTCAAAAACAACTATCACGGAGGTTTCTATGTGTTTTCCTAAACTTAGAAAGTTTGCAAATCTTAAATGTTCTTAGATCTTAAATCTTTCTGCTTTCAACAGTATCAACCATGCAGTAAATCAATTCAGTTTTGTTGATGAGTAAATGCAACTAGAAATCCAAGATCTATACATCAGTTTAACTAACCAAAATGAACTTACTTCATGCCTGGATTCCAGCGTTGACAGATCCATAAAACCAGTGAAACCTACAAATCTGCAATCATTCCGTACTAAATTTAGTAACATTTAATGTTTTCATAAGAAAAAGCTGATCCTATTACATCAGTAAAATCATAAAGACTAATGTCACTTCCTCAGAAACTGTCATGCAACAAAACGGGGAGAAAATGCAAACTCCTATGATGGATTTATGTTGATACCCTTGAGAACAAGAACTAGAACAAGGAATAACAATCCCAGGGCTGATGATGGATATTATGAAGCAGTTGCACACAGTGTTCATAATGCAACCGTAAAGTTCATAATGGAGTCAGACAATGTTTCAGGAGAAATAACACATGGCTATTTCGCTTTTCCCGCGTGTATCACATTATTTTGGTAATTCTCACAGTGTGATTCACTGTGGTGACTCTACGATTCTTCACCATTGTAGTTGGAGTTTTTGGACAGGCACTTGCATGTTGGGCATGCTGGTAGCCAGGTTGGCCTGGGTCTCTTTGTAAGACAGTTGGCTCTTGTTGCCAGACATTGGATTGATATCAGAGAGTGTTTTCTAGGTGACGATTTCCTCTTCATCTTCATCTTTGTCTTCTTGTTGTTGCATGTCCCACAGATAGTCAGTTGTTGAGGTCAATTGGTATTCCTCATTCTCTCTAGTACTTCGCACTTTGGGAAGATCTTGAAGGAGATCTTCTAGGTAATTGGTCTGCGCAAACTGAGCGACACCTTTTGGAGTGTAGGCAGGTTGGGTAATAAGGATGCTTTTTAGAAATTGATTGTCAGGTGTATTTGAAAACCTTTACTTGAATTTGCAGAGTTTTCCAAATGTCTAAATTCATTGTGTTTGACAGGTGTGAATTCATGAGTTGCCAATGGAGTACTCAGAGGCATCTCTTTCCAGGGACGAACACAATGTAGCACCCAGGCTTTACAAATTGTGATGGCATATGCAGGGGTACATGGAAAGACTGCTTTTCTTGTTGTATTGTTGGTTTCCATTAACACAGAAAATGTGGTGTATAATGACATCATTTGCTGTGCAGCTTCATGGTAAGCAGTAACGAGGGTCTAATCAGTTTACTTTTGTAGTGCTCCAGATTTTGGCATCACTAGCTCAATCTTTTGGCAGTATAAATTTTTACTTTTGAAAGTCATTCAGTTGCTACTGATTGGGGCGACCATAGCTAATGTGGTTAAGAAAGGTAGCATATGAAGGATGGTTGTATTGGAATTGTTGCATTAATGTTTGCTGTTCACTTTTGATATTGAATGCGCCATCAATGAGTATGTGGATGCCTTGCTTTACTCTCCGTTATGCCATCTGTAATGGAGGTTGTTCTCTAGAATTGCCTGCCAGGATTAACATGGGTCTTTGTGGTAACTTGCGTAAGGTGTTAAGCATATCCTGGAACATCAAAGACCCCATTGAGATAATGGCAAATGGATTGCTGGGGCAAGTGAAACAGGACAGCTTGGATTTTTAGTATTCAGTACAACAAGTAATGGAGTAATCTAAAGCTGTTGGCAAAATAACAATCATTAGGTAAACTTGAATGGTTTGGGACGAATTAAAGAAACTCACCAAAACAAACCGCGAAAAAAAAAAGTAAATATTCACATTTATGTAAGCTTGCCGAAAATTACAAAAAAGAAAACATCTTTATCAAATACAAATACAATGAAAAATTGCAAAACTCACTAGAATAATGCATAAGTTTAAATGGAACTTGATACATAGTTTAGGTCATGTTGTAAACTTTGATTGTCTAGTTCCAGTTCTCTCTCACTTATCGTGAAACAGCAAACAAGGAAATGCTTTCCTACTGGTGTATGTTCTGGAACATCAGCATCATTCATGTCAATTAATGTTACAGCGCGCAGACGCAGAGAAAAACACAATATTCTTTGGTGGGCAAAGTTGGGCAGGGAATATACCCGCAAGGCTCGGATAAAACCCACCGACCGGATGATGACCGAATGAGGGGCCTCGGTACATGGCGCCATACCGAGGGGGTGCCTCATGCCTGTACTGCAAGGGAGGGCATAGTTCACGCGTGAAAACGCATGGCCGGCATAATGTCCTTGGGCCAAGTTAACCAAGTCCAGCAAATCCTATAGCCCCCCCTCCCTGACGGGGCTTCAGCACAGGGCTGAAGGGGTGCCGCAGGCAGCAATTCCCCGCCCAAAACGCCGAGTAATACGAGAAGTGCCCTGTGTAAAGCCCCAGTCTCTAAGACCCTTTCTCCACCTGGTCGCGAGGGCTGGATACAGCTCTTATCCGCTCCACGGGGAAATGAAATGAACCAGAGACCATCGGTGGAGAAAGGGGATTGAGGAGTGGACAAGCGGGTATGATCACGTTCTAACTTAAGAACCCAACCGAAACTAAACTTGGGTAGCATGACTTAATGAATGTTCTAGTAGGACACAGTGTTCTCAATTGTGTTACAATGAGACATCATAGTGTTCTCAATAAACAATACAAAGAGACACCGTAGTGTTCCCATGTTGTTCGGTTTTTTTTTTTTTTTTGTTGTTGTTGTTTTTTTTTTTACGCAACATAAGAATGTTCGTGATAAACAGTATAGAGCAGCATAACAGTGTTCCCAAAGCCAAGGAAGCGTGGACAATAGTCATTGCGATGTGACATCTAATTGTTTTCGAGTCATTAACTGGATAGACAGGAGGCCAAATTTTGAGGGACTTGGAGAATGGTTTCTTTGGGTGTCCTGATGTACGACTGATATGCATCAGATTTCCAACGGCCAAGAACTTTAATGAGCCAGTCTGGAAGGCCAGCAGCCCCCGCAGTAGTGGCTGCTCCAATGCGGAAACTGTGTGATGCATAGCAGGTACTATCCAATCCACAAACCTTGAGAAGAGCCCGTAAGTTGTTGGTGAGGGAGGACCGAGTAAGATGTCGTCCATCCGAGAATTGGAAGAGGGGCTGGGTAGCTCCACTGGGATTAGTTTGAAGCAGATAGTCTCTTAACGCGGTGACTGCACATACAGTAGAGTTTGATTTGGCGATAGTGAGCTTGGCTGTCTCACGGAAAGGGTCTGTTTTGGACTTCTCGATGACAACCTCGAAAGACACAGGTTGGACAATGTTGGGGTAAAAGTGGACGTCCGATCTTGTCAGGTGGGATTGAATATTGAACTTGCCGTTGTAAGTGAATTCGCTACTACGTAGAAAGCCAAAGAACGCAAGGGTAAAAGCAGCCCACAACATTGAAGAATCTGTGTCCAACGATTGGAAGGGTTTTAGTTTGGCATAAATTTGGCGGAGGATCGAAATAGTAATAGGGAACCGGGCCCGTTTGGCAATCCCGAGGGAGGATTTGATCCCTCGAAGGGTCTTGTATAGGAAGGGCATGGAGGAGAAGTCCAGGGGACAGCCAAACTCAACATGGAGATTCTTAACTGCTGCCAGATAAACTTTAATAGTGCCATACGAAACGGTATTGGATAAGTGGGTGACGAAATGAATTAAGGTTGATTCACTGGTAGGGAGAAAAGGGGTTTGGGGTGAAATGAGTTTATGAAAAAGGCAAAATCTAATAAAGTGTCGCTCCCCAGAGGAATAGGTTCGACGAGTAGAGCTGGCGATGGACTGGAAAATGTAGTGAGCAGCCTGCTGCTGGAACTTTCGTCAGGAAAGGAGGGATTGGACAGGGAACGGGCGATGCATCTGGTGCGAGTTGGTGGAACCGGGGCATCTGAAAGCGAGATAAACTATCAGCTATGCCGTTGTCGACCCCTGGGACGTGCTTTGCGGTAAAGGTAAAATTAAACTTCAAAGTTTGAAAGGTGATCAAACGGACAAGGTTCATGATGCGGGGAATTTTTGAGCTTTTAGCAGACAAAACTGCGACGACTGCCTGGTTGTCACAATGAAAACAAATTCTCCTGTTAGCCCAATGGGGCCCCCAAATCATGCAGGCAAGGTAAATTGGGTAAAGCTCTTGCCAGGTAATACTTATCCCTGTGGAGGGGTTGAGCTGGTGGGAGGGGAGCCATTTTCCCTGGAACCACTGATTGTCAAAGAAGGCCCCGTATCCGACTGCACCCGCTGCGTCTGTATATAAATGGATTTGTGGGGATGATTCTGTGTAAGGGGGGAGAAAAAGGCTAACACCATTCCAGTGGTCGAGGAAAAATTGCCACATGAGGATGTCCTTTCTGAACTCCTGGGTGAGAAAAATAATCCGCTTGGGGCGGGCACAACCCCGGGTAAGGTTAATGATGCGCTGCATGAAAGGGCGACCAGGGGAAATAACCCGGCAGGCGAACTGCAGAGTCCCAATGAGGGACTGCAGGTCCTGTAGACGACAGACCCGTTTGGAAGACCAGTCCGCTAGCAGGGACCGGGCATTACTTAACTTATCCTCGGGGAGACGAGCCTGCATGTTTACGGAATCGAGTGTTATTCCCATGAATTCAAGAACTTGGGTGGGGCGAAAGGTTTTCTGTGGGGCAAGGGGAATGTTTAATTCCTCAAAGAGGGTAAGAACCCGGCAGAGGGCTGTGGCACAAAGGGACGAGGGGGCAGGTTGAACAATGAAAAAATCGTCGAGAATGTGTATGATGGAGGGGATGTTCAGGTGTTGTCTGACCAACCATTCCAGGGCATCAGCGAGTTGATTAAAGAGAAAAGGGGCACTCCTTAGCCCGAAGGGGAGGGCTTTGTCGAAGTAATAACGACCCTTCCAGGACATCCCCAAGAGTTCCCAATCCCCGGGGTGAACGGGGATAATTCGAAAAGCGGACTGTATGTCAGTTTTTGTCATAAAGCACCCGGGGCCGTGGTTGAGGACCAGGGCAATGGCATCGTCAATCCGAATATACTGAAGGGTGTAATCCTCAATGGGTATGTTAGCATTTAAGCTATCCGGGGACCCCTTGGGGTAGGATAGGTGGAAAATAGTGCGCCACTTTTGGCTTCCCTTTTTTGGGGACTAGGCCGAGGGGATAAATTTGAAAATTTTGAAAAGGGGGGGATTCAAAGGGGCCAGCCAGGCGACCAAGCTGGACTTCCTCTAGCAGGTTTTTCTCAATAACTTGGGGTTGTTGGATGGCAGATGGGAGATTCTTGGCAGCTCTGGGGAAGCGGTTACCTTTGTAACCCAAGTGGAAACCATGGCTTAACCCATCGCAAAGTCTAGTTACAAAAGCTTGATTAGGGTGAGTCTTAAAAAGTTTGTGTAGCAGGGGAACATTCACCGGGGTTTGGGGTTTGTATGATATGGCGGCTTTAGCGGTTTGAGAGTTTCTTATCACCCTGGCCTCTAGTTTTTGAAGGGGTGTCATCGTGTCGGTAGGCAGGGTGTTCTCCATTGCAGACCCTGCAGCGGTGGCTGAAGGAGCAGGGGTCCTGGCTGCATTTGGCACCTCTGTTGTAATTGTTACACGTTCCTCGTTGGGTAGGATTGGGCCTAAGGGCAGAGAGGGAACACCCATGAGAAAAATGATCCCCACTACCACATATGGTGCAAGAGGATTTTGCCTGCCCTGTAAATTTCAGGAGGTACAATTGTATATCCCTTTCCCCCCAATTAAGGGAATGGTGGGCGGCTGCTTTCCTACGAAAGTCTATATCGTAGGAGAGCCATGCAAATCCCGCGAACTTACGGTAGGCCGAGCGGATGATCTCTTGGTAAGCAAACATCTCGACAGCCCTGTGGGGGAAGGAAGTCAGAAAGATTGTACAAAAAACAGCAAAGGCCGAAAGCCACCTATCGATTGAGTCAATGTGGGTTTTCTTCTTGCGGGCAGGGGTGGGAATATTCACTTGTTTCCCCTCGAACGAAATGGACACCCCGGGGAGTTCGCTTTCGTTTAGGCAGGAGT
>NC_133211.1:10001210-10101210 GCF_958299795.1 Porites lutea
AACTTCTTGATAGAGGGAACAGACTAATAATATTTTTATTTTGCCCCGTAAGATGAGGAAGTCTGTACCCAAAACACTTTTGAAGGGGCTGGCCAGCCACAGAAATGATCAAAGAGGCAAGTATAGTTATAGAGTCAAACCAATATGATTTACTGACAGTGTGAGACATTTCAACACATATGTTATTGTACTAAGCATTTTTTTTGTCTTCTTTTGTGTTGTGCATAGTTCTGTTGAAGGACAAGTTTGCAATGTTGAAAAGCCAAAACCCATTCTGCAAATAAAGTAGGAAAAGGTAATGTTATAGTTTTAATTTTTAGCACCAAACTTAACTCAAGTTTTTCCCCAAATGTAAATACTTGAATATTGTTCTCCTGACATAACTATTTGCTTTCATTACAGGTGACCAAGGACCATGATAGGGAGAAAGCAAGAACGCCTAGTTGAGAACAAAGATTGGAAAATTTAAAAAGAACATGAATAGGTAACTATTGCATCAGTGCATCCTGCCCTTTTTCATCCAAAAAAACTGCGAAATTAAAGACCCACGAAATTAAGTACCACTAAGGTAGTAACAAGGAGATCCTTGTTCTGGACCCGACCCCCAATGAACTCAACTATCACCAGAAGTGTGTTTTTGAATTTCCTTTCAAGCAGATCGGCCAAACAAACATATTGGCATTTTTAATAGGCCAGTCATGGTGTGTGCGCAAAACGTGGCAGGCAGGTGGGTTCCCCGTACAAGATTTTCAGGCCCCGTACAAGATTTTCAGGGTTGACTCAGATGCAGACTTGACTGCGGCAGGATAAGGTCAGTTGGTAGAACACTTGACTGCAGAGTTGGGGAGGGGCGGGGGGTCTATTCCAGGTCCTGGATCATTTTGTAGGGCCTTAAAATACCTGAGAATTGAAGGTACTGTCTTTTCCCTGCAGAGTGCTAGACCTTCACGTGGTTCAAATGATTACGTAAAATGGCAGTCCTGTCTGCATTAGGAGATGTAAAAATAGTGTCCCCCATTAGTACTTTCGCGCTAGACACATTGACACTCAAAGTGCATTTTTTCTTAGTTTCATCTGTGGTGCAAGCTAGTAAAATTGTGACAAGGATAGATGTGGGCAACCTAATTCTGGAAAAGAATGACTCAAGGGAAACGTTTCCTCAGTGAAAGCCTACCCAGTACAGTGGAGGGGATGCTAGACAGGTGATCACACATTAATAAGGTACAGCGTATATGTTAGTGTTATCTATTATATGGGTCTAAGGAGAAGTTGTACATGTACTTTAACAAGTTTGAAACCAACTTGCATTTTATTGCAAAATCAGATATGATATTTTTACCTTGTCACCATTAGCACAGAGGGCTGGGCAAGTTCATGGGGGGAGGGAGTAGCTCACCACATTTTTAGCCTTGTAACCGTTTAGCACAGAAGGCTGAACCAGTTCATGGGGGAAGGGAGTAGGTCACCACAATTTTACCCTTTTTACCATTTAGCACAGAGGTCTGGGCCAGTTCGTGGGGGAAGGGAGTAGGTCACCACATTTTAGCCTTGTAACCGTTTAGCACAGAAGGCTGGGCAAGTTTCTTGGGAGGAGGGAGTAGGTCACCACAATTGTACCCTTGTCACCATTTAGCACAGAGGTCTGGGCCAGTTTCATGGGGAAAGGGGGTAGGTCACCACAATTGTACCCTTGTTACCATTTAGCACAGAGGTCTGGGCCAGTTCATGGGGGAAGGGAGTATGTCACCACATTTTTACCCTTGTCACCATTTAGCACAGAGGGCTGGGCCAGTTTATGGGGGAAGGGAGTAGGTCACCACATTTTTAGCCTTGTAGCTGTTTAGCACAGAAGGCTGGGCCAGTTCATGGGGGAAGGGAGTAGGTCACCACATTTTTAGCCTTGTAACCGTTTAGCACAGAAGGCTGGGCAAGTTCATGGGGGGGGGGGGGAGTAGGTCACCACAATTGTACCCTTGTCACCATTTAGCATAGAGGGCTGGGCCAGTTCATGGGTCAAGGGAGTAGGTCACCAAAATTTTACCCTTGTCACCATTTAGCACAGAAGGCTGGGCAAGTTCATGGGGGAAAGGAGTAGGTCACCACAATTGTACCCTTGTCACCATTTAGCACAGAGGTGTGTGCCAGTTCATGGACGAAGGGAGTAGGTCACCACATTTTTACCCTTGTCACCATTTATCACAGAGGGCTGGGCCAGTTCATGGGGGGAGGGATTAGGTCACCACATTTTTTACCTGGTAACCATTTAGCACAGAGGGCTGGGCCAGTTCATGGGGGAAGGGAGTAGGTCACCAAAATTTTACCCTTGTCACCAATTAGCACAGAGGACTGGGCAAGTTCTTGGGGGAGGGAAGTAGGTCACCACATTTTTACCCTTTTCACCATTTAGCACACAGGTCTGGGCCAGTTCATGGGGAAAAGGAGTAGGTCACCAAAATTTTACCCTTGTCACCAATTAGCACAGAGGGCTGTGCAAGTTCTTGGGGAAGGGAAGTAGGTCACCACATTTTTACCCTTGTCACCATTTAGCACAGAGGGCTGGGCCAGTTTATGGGGGAGAGAAGTAGGTAACCACATTTTTTACCTGGTAACCATTAAGCACACAGGGCCGGGCTAGTTCATGGGGGAAGGGAGTAGGTCACCACAATTGTACCCTTATCACCATTTAGCACAGAGGTCTGGGTCAGTTCATGGCTGAAGGGAGTAGGTCACCACAATTTTACCTTTGTCACCATTTAGCAAAGAAGGCTGGGTCAGTTCATGGGGGAAGGGAGTAGGTCACCACATTTTTAGCCTTGTAACCGTTTAGCACAGAAGGCTGGACAAGTTCATGGGGGGGGGGGGGGAGTAGGTCACCACAATTGTACCCTTGTCACCATTTAGCATAGAGGGCTGGGCCAGTTCATGGGTCAAGGGAGTAGGTCACCAAAATTTTACCCTTGTCACCATTTAGCACAGAAGGCTGGGCAAGTTCATGGGGGAAAGGAGTAGGTCACCACAATTGTACCCTTGTCACCATTTAGCACAGAGGTGTGTGCCAGTTCATGGAGGAAGGGAGTAGGTCACCACATTTTTACCCTTGTCACCATTTATCACAGAGGGCTGGGCCAGTTCATGGGGGGAGGGATTAGGTCACCACATTTTTTACCTGGTAACCATTTAGCACAGAGGGCTGGGCCAGTTCATGGGGGAATGGAGTAGGTCACCAAAATTTTACCCTTGTCACCAATTAGCACAGAGGACTGGGCAAGTTCTTGGGGGAGGGAAGTAGGTCACCACATTTTTACCCTTTTCACCATTTAGCACACAGGTCTGGGCCAGTTCATGGGGAAAAGGAGTAGGTCACCAAAATTTTACCCTTGTCACCAATTAGCACAGAGGGCTGTGCAAGTTCTTGGGGAAGGGAAGTAGGTCACCACATTTTTACCCTTGTCACCATTTAGCACAGAGGGCTGGGCCAGTTTATGGGGGAGGGAAGTAGGTAACCACATGTTTTACCTGGTAACCATTAAGCACACAGGGCCGGGCTAGTTCATGGGGGAAGGGAGTAGGTCACCACAATTGTACCCTTATCACCATTTAGCACAGAGGTCTGGGTCAGTTCATGGCTGAAGGGAGTAGGTCACCACAATTTTACCTTTGTCACCATTTAGCAAAGAAGGCTGGGTCAGTTCATGGGGGAAGGGAGTTGGTCACCACAATTTTACCCTTGTCACCATTTAGCAAAGAGGGCTGGGTCAGTTCATGGGGGAAGGGAGTAGGTCACCACATTTTTAGCCTTGTCATCATTTAGCAAAGAGGGCTGGGCCAGTTCATGGGGGAAGGGAGTAGGTCACCACAATTTTAGCCTTGTCACCATTTAGCACAGAGGGCTGGGCCAGTTCATTGGGGAAGGGAGTAGGTCACCACAATTTTACCCTTGTCACCATTTAGCAAAGAGGGCTGGGTCAGTTCATGGGGGAAGGGAGTAGGTCACGACAATTTTACACTTGTCACCATTTAGCACAGAGGTCTGGGCCAGTTTCATGGGGGAAGGGGGTAGGTCACCACATATTTACCCTTGTCACCATTTAGCACAGAGGGCTGGGTTAGCTCGTGGGGGAACAGAGTAGGTCACCACATTTTTACCTTGTCACCGTATAGGACAGAGGGCGTGGCACTTTACGAAAGGAGGGAGTAGGTCACCACATTCTTTACTTTGTCACCCTTAATCGCGGAAGGCTTGCCCAGTTTTTGGGGTAGGGAAGTAGGTCACGACATTTTTTACCTGGTCACCATTTAGCACAGAGGGCTTGGCCAGTTCATTGGGGAGGGGAGTAGGTCAGCACATTTTTAACCTTGTCACTATTAACATTTCATTGTGAAGATGAAATGCAACTTTTCATTATGAATCAGTTTGTAAACAATAAACGTACAGGTTACATTTGTTGATAAGGTTTTCTGTCGTGGGCATCGAAGTAGAGAAGTTGTCAGAATATCTGATAAGGGATGGTTAAGGCTGGTGGTTAAATGTGGCCCGAATACTGTACAGTAAATCTTTCCAGTTACTGCACATTCGGTTACATTTTGAGACATGTGTTGACTACACTTACAAGTGAAATAATATTGTTAAATTGCCTATTTTTGCAGATGAGGTTGTTTTGTGTTTTGAAAAGATGGGAAAGAGGAAAATAATGCAGCAAGTTGACAATAACAGGTGAGATCTTATTTATCTGTTTGTAGTTGCTCAAATATACCAACTGTACACGACAGGACAACTTGAATACTGTCAACAACTGGACAACCAAATACAGTCAATAAGTGTACACAACTGGACATCCAAATACAGTTCACAGATGTACACAACTGGACAACCGAATACAGGTAACATCCACACACAATTGGACAACTGAATACAGTCAACAAGCATACCCATCTAAACAATTGGATACAGTCAACAACCGTGTATAACTGATCAACAAACGAACAATAAATACACTGAACAAATGTATACAACAATACAGTTAACAACCCTATACTGTTAAAAGGAAAAAGAGCTAGTCACACAAAGCTAAGCAACGTGGGAGAGAACATAGTAAGATTACGCCTTCGGAACAAGACAGACGAACAACTTCGACAAAACATAACAGCTTTGGTAATATTTGCGCCTCTTTCTGAGGCAACGCTTGCGTGGGCTCGTGGATCAGTTCACTCTCCTTAAATTACAAACATGTCGGCTGCTTTTTCCCTGTCGTTGTTTAACTTAGTTTGGATGACTTATTGAGGTGGTTTAGCTCCCGGCTGAACCTTCGTTGGCGGGGTGTTTTGCTGTAAGAATCCCTATTCGAAAATAGTTTATGGGGGTAAAATACATTAATGGGTGTTTTTTTTGTGACCAGGTATCTCTGAACATCATGGAAATGGTGACTATCAGAAGCACTAGAAGAATTCTTCTGAAAAAAGGTGAGTCTATTTATTAGCAATCGCTGGGTGATAACTTATGACTAAACAGAACAGCATTCACTGAGCTGGTGTGTAGATTTTCCATCACTGAAAAGGGAAATGCTAAAAACCATTAAGACTGATGCAGTTGCAGTTACACTGTAGTGTCGTGGGAGAGGAATTTCTTTTGTACAATATAAGAGGAAAAGAGTCAGAGAAAACATAGCTACTTTGTTAATCTTGCATCTCTTTCTAAGGCAACACTTGCGTGGCCTAGTGGGTAAGTTCACTTTCTTTAAATTAAACACATGTTGGCCGCTTCTTCCCTGTCGTTGTTTAATTTAGTTTGGATGACTTATTGAGGTGGTTTAGCTCCCGGTTGAACCTCTGTTGTCGGGTCATTTTACTTTTTTTCTTCAAGTTCCTAGAAAAATTTTGACTTTTAATTTTTTTTGCCTATTTTCTTCTTCTTTTTAACCAGCAAGAGAGTTCTAATATTTTAGACTCTTTTCTTGGTTAAAGAAGAAGAAAAAAAGGCGAAAAAAAATTTTAAGTCGAAGTTTTTTCTAAGAATTTGAAGGAAAAAAAGTAAAATGGCCCGACAACGGGGGTTCAACCGGGGGCTGAACCCCCTCAATAAGTCACCCAAATTAAATTAAACGGCGGCAGGGGGGAAGCGGCCGCCTTGTGTTTAATTTAAAGAAAGTGAACTTATCAACTAGGCCACGCAAGTGTTGCCTGAGGAAGAGGTGCAAAATTAACCTAGAAGTAGGTACAGGGTCTATTGTTCACATTGAATAACGTTGATTACTCTTAATTTATTCACATCCCGTGCGGAATTTCAGTGCCTAAAGAATATTCAGTGGTAAACAGCATGTGATATAAGCGAAATGAGTTGACTTGAATTTTCTTTTTTCTCTTTCTAGTGATCCACACGGCTACAAGAGAAGAACAGATTTTCATGGTTCTTTTTCAGGAAATCATAAAAGAAAAGAAATAAAGTTAACTTTATTGTCGTTGTTTCATCGAAGATAGGATAAACGAGTAAGTATTTGAACAATTTATTGACAATGTTAACTACTATTTGAATACTGTTTGAAAGTACTGAAGTTTACAGTTGATGTTCACTACTTTCATACAGTATTCAGACACTAGGTTATTGTCAACAGTTGTTCAAAGACTTTCTTGTTTATTCTTGACACAATTGTTCACTTTCAAATACTATAGTGTTCTACACTTAGTCAAAATTTTAGATCACTCTTAAATACTATAGTGTTCTACACTTAGTCAAAATTTTAGATTGATTTTCAAATACTATACTGTTCTACACTTAGTCAAAATTTTCGATCAATTTTCAAATACTATACTGTTCTACACTTAGTCAAAATTCTAGATCAATTTTCAAATACTATACTGTTCTACATTTAGTCAAAATTCTAGATCACTTTCAAATACTATACTGTTCTACACTTAGTCAAAATTCTAGATCAATTTTCAAATACTATACTGTTCTACACTTAGTCAAAATTCTAGATCAATTTTCAAATACTATACTGTTCTACACTCAGTCAAAATTCTAGTTCGAATTTCAAATAGTACTATACTATTCGACACTTCAATAAAGTAGTCAAAATCTTCAACATGTCTCAAACTTTATTGACACTTCACAACGCTTTTCGTCTACACGATTCACACTGTAAATAGGTTTCTGGAGCGACTGAGTCTTCACAACACTGCACCTGAAAATAATTCAAAATAGGAACTTTGTAAAAGCGTACAAAAACATAAACTAACTTGTACACCATACTTCGTCATATTCTTTCCAACAGTTGTTTACAAAAACGTGGTCTGAATAACACATCGTTTTGGAATATTTAAGTTGTTTTGTACGCGTTATGAATAGATAATGACTAATAAACGTGATCACCGAAGAAAAAAAATCTACCGAGCCATTCAATTGCTCTTCAAAAACTTCTAATCTAATACAACCAGCTGGTTTAAAATCCTACTCTCTTTAAATGTTTTGACACAAAAACTAGCTTGCGATCCAGTTAAAGTCGCGAATAATCAAGAACGTTGTTTTAGGTTTTTGGATTTTGTTTTGCACATAAGAAAACATTCCACACGAGAAATGAATAAATTATGACTCATCAACGTGATTCACTGAGAACAATAGAGCCTGTACCTACTTCTAGGTTAATTTTGCACCTCTTTCTCAGGCAACGCTTGCGTGGCCTAGTGGATAAGCTCACTTTCATTAAATTAAACACAAGGCGGCCGCTTCCCCCCTGCCGCCGTTTAATTTAATTTGGGTGACTTATTGAGGGGGTTCAGCCCCCGGTTGAACCCCCGTTGTCGGGCCATTTTACTTTTTTTTCTTCAAATTCTTAGAAAAAACTTCGACTTAAAATTTTTTTTCGCCTTTTTTTCTTCTTCTTTAACCAAGAAAAGAGTCTAAAATATTAGAACTCTCTTACTGGTTAAAAAGAAGAAGAAAATAGGCAAAAAAAAATTAAAAGTCAAAATTTTTCTAGGAACTTGAAGAAAAAAGTAAAATGGCCCGACAACGGAGGTTCAACCGGGAGCTAAACCACCTCAATAAGTCATCCAAACTAAATTAAACAACGACAGGGAAGAAGCGGCCAACATGTCTTTAATTTAAAGAAAGCGAACTTACCCACTAGGCCACGCAAGCGTTGCCCGAGAAAGAGATTAACAAAGTAGCTATGTTTTTCTCTGACTCTTTTCCTCATATGCTGTACAAAAGAAATTCCTTTCCCACGACACTACAGTTAACTGCATTTGCATCAGTCTTAATGGTTTTTAGCATTTCCCTTTTCACTTATGGAAAATCTACACACCAGCTCAGTGAATGCTGTTCTGTTTAGTCATAAGTTATCACCCGGCGATTGCTAATAAATAAACTCACCTTTTTTCAGAAGAATTCCCCTCGTCCCTCTGATGGCCACCATTTCCATGATGTTCAAAGATACCTGGTCACAAAAAAACACCCATTAATGTATTTTACCCCCATAGGGATTCTTACAATAAATACACCACAAACAAAAAATTTCCTAAGAAATGGCCAGAGTAATACTTTAATCTGAAAGAAAGGACCCCTAAGTCTGATTTTTTTTTTCTTGTTTGTAGTCAATGATTGGAAGTCAATTAAGAAAACAACTAAGAATTTTTTTTCCTGTCCTAATTGTCATCTAAGAGTATGTGCACATTCATTTTTAGTACTGCATCATACTTATTTTCAAGCTCTGTCTGAAATGTTTTTTTAAGTTTTTTTTTTACTACTGAAAGTAACAAAACATCAACAGCAATAAGGATTAGTAAAATACTTTTTTTCTACAGTAAGGAACCAGTCCTTGAAATTGTTTCAATGGCAAGGAATGGTGTGAATTAGTTAGACATTAAAGTCCAACTACACCCCCTACCAGTAATGAGGCAAACATGACGCCGTGAATAGCGAACGGTAACGATTTAATGGCAACAACTCAGTTATAATAACATGGCCAGCAAGAGCATAAAAGAACAACAACAAAACAAAAAGCACATCCTCGCCTTATAAAGCCTGCTGGTGCATCACCATTTTTAAACGAACAAACGAGCAATAAGTATCCTAGAAATATCAACATCTCCATCCACATTAAGTAGCAGATTGTCTCACAGTTCCAAAAGTCCAAGAAGACCGGAGCAACTAGTACAGAATGTAGTCTTGTAGGTACTTTGGAGGCCTTGAGGCAGCGGGGATTGGTGTCTTGGGTGATGTCAGTTGCACAGGGAAGGTGAGGTAGCTGTAGGAGCCAGAGAATGGGGGTAGCTTTTTACATCTAGAAAGGCTGGTGGGTAGTTGGGCTGCCATGAAAGGAGTCTTAAGAGACCGGACTGTGTGACCAAAGTAGCTCAGATAGAGTGGCGAGTGGCTAACAAAGAAGAGATGCAAGGGTAGAGGCTAAGTCACCTTCATAGTAAGCATGGGAAACTGATAAGCTCTCCACGGGTATGACAGTTGCGATTACACCGTAACACTCAGATAATTTGATTTTGTACAATATAGTGGAGTTGAGAACCAGTGAATTTCTCAATGATCACCACTCTTTGTTGATGCGGGCAATGATGTACCTTGTGCGAGCTTGTGACTCATACCATTCAGATTTCATGTATACTACTTCCAACTTATAGGAGCCGAAAGCTTCAATGGGAAGGAGTCATGGCATCCTTTGGCGATTGGTGTGCTTCGCTATGATGCGCTGCATGTCGGACACAGGTACCTGCTCATGAGTGAAGTGGTTGTATTACCTCCAAATCTCATAGCGAAGGCCTTAGATGTGAAGTCGAGAGTTTACATGGACTATGGCTACATCAAGCCATAGTTCAGCAACATGGCTGCCACCAGGCTTTTGGCACAACAGACATGTTTTAAAGTACTGCCTTTTCAACAACAAGATTTTCTTGATGGTTCAATGTGGCCGACTTCGATGGGAAAACCAAGATTAAGTAGTGCACTTGTGTACTCTTGGAAGACAAATCCAGGTACAGGGTCAACATGTTTAATCCTCGTTGGGACCGTCCAAGTGCTATAAGCCAATGACCAGTCAGGCAAGGGTGTCACAAACAAGTCCCTTTTATCATCAGGTACTATGCATGATGCAGTGAGGGAGGTTGTACATTCTCTCAAGCAGGATGGAGACATGGGCTGCAAACGACAAACCCATGACTTCAGGTGGATCATTTGATGACTGGTTGGTGAGGGTGCGTTGGAACTTTTAGAGGCGCAGGTGTGGCAGGAATCTGACACGCAAGTGACGGCGGTGCTTTGAAGGGTGGTGAAACTTGCTTTGGTGGGCGAAAAGTAACCTGTCAAGAATGTACCATGGTACCACGATCAATTCAGTGGGGGGAACAGTGGTTACTGACGTTGTAAGACTAACCATCGTTACAAATTGAAGTGATGTTCAGATACTGCTTTACGTCTTTGATGGATGGTGCTCGTTTCAAGTGGGCACAGATGCGGCATAAATCAGGGCACTTGTTTTGGACACTGAACCATGCAGGCCTGATGGTGAAAGGTAGACGCTTGCCATTCTCTGAGATATCTTGGACAAACACACTGAGTATGACTTTTCAGTCAGAAGTGTTATGGCTGGCAAAGTCAGAGGATAAATTGGCACTTCCCGCATGGTGTTGCAAACTAGGTTGATATCTACTGAGAGCAATAAGGAAGGAGGTTGTGCGACGGCTGGCAGAAAACTCTCCTTGGCATAGAATAGGACTGTTGTTTCCACAACCTGTGTAGTAGTCATCTTCAGTTTCAAAGAGTTGTATCACGCCAGAAATTAAACTCTGATTATTGACCTGAATGATCAATTAAGTTAAAATGTGTTTAGTGCGTTTTGGTCCATCTGTTGGTCACAGTTGAATAGTCACTTCAAGTTGTTAGTTGTCTAATCATTCTGTTGTTATCAGCTTTGCTCGAGTCGATCTGTCAATAAGTCGTTTGTACGTTGCTGGTAAATGTTGACTGGAATTCAGTGGCAATTTGTTCAAAGTTAGTAAACCAGCTTTCTAAAATAAATCATTGATAAAAAACTGTAAAACATGTTGAGCATGTCGTAGAGTCCCAGTCGATTTGATGCTTCGTCCGTAAATGGTGTTCAGTCAATCGCATACTACGGTATTTACCAATGTGAGTGGCCTGGGAGTCTTATTGGTTTGTGCGCAATGCATATGTTGTAAGGTTGTGGTACACATGTGATAGGTTCAGATGTGCCTCTGATGTACGGTAAGTCGCTGTTGTAACAGGGCCAGAATCAACATTACTCTGAGTGTTGGAGTTGACATTACCGAGAGTGTTCCATCTAACATAGTCCACGTTGTATTTGCTTTTAATAAAAATGTTATTTAGGTAGTAGGTCTGTCTCGTAAGCTGTCAGATGACCAGCAAACTAGTAGCACTTGTCCTGTCAAAGTCTGTATTGTTGTTGCCTTGTGAGACGTCAGGTTGTCAGATGACTGGTTTAGGAATGTATTGCATGTATACTACAACCTTAAAACAACCACCTTGCACACAAACAGAAAATACAGCTCACTCTGACTCTGAAGATTCAGGACTAAGATCACCCAGACGATCATGCTCCATCTACTGATATAGCTACGCCAAGACCGCATTTAGTTACTGAACCATCAGTCACATTCCAAAGTTGGTTGGATGGGTGTAGGACCAGAGTAGGGTACCACACGGCTAAAGACCTTGCAGATGCAAATGAAGAAGGGAAGACCCATGACAGACTCGGGAGGAAGACATCTAGTGAGTACAGCGATACGATAAGGGGCTAGCTGAGAGTACACCTTACGAAAAAATCCCACCCACGATAGTTGTTGATTTGAGGCAGACAGACATCAGCAAGCTTTGCTGTAACATCCCTTCTGGATGGAGTTGCCCAGGATGTAACAATAATATTTCTACAGTAGTCTCTGAGCCAGGCATTCCCATGGCTGACCTTTGTGTACACTCTGATGCCGCGAAATAGGGTGGCAACACCACAGTACTTCATGGTACCCTTGGATAGAAGTATCTGGTAAAAGGCACACATGAGATCTGACTTGATTATGTACTTCCATGAAGCAATAGTGCAAAGGGTGGAGTCAACGTTTAGTTAACATCAACAAGGGATGAAGCTTGCTGCATCAACCGACTCTGGCAAAGGCATTAACAATATGAAATCCCCCAGATGGCTTTTTGGCAAGCAAGGATGGGGTTGAGGTACATGTATTCCACGTCAAGGAGGCTTGCGACCTTTTCTCAAGGTCTCACCGCATCCTGTTTGATGTTCCATAACTGGCTGTAGTGCAATATTATGAAAAAGCCCCAAAGTGAAACAATATATCTAAAATAAAACTCAATTTTAGACTACGTTTTGTTGAAACAGACACTCCCTTAGCAACAGAATAACAATGACATGAAATCAACAACTGGGAATTTTCTTGAAAGCTAGCAATAATCTGTCAAAATCCTCTAGTGTGCTAATTGTTTAGACCGTTCTCTTTACTTTTAAACATATTCCAATTTGATAAATAACAATCAACAACAACAACTGAATCAAATGAAGCATTGTAAGAAGAATCACTCAAATGTGAAAGAAGCAGTGAGCCATGCTGTATGAAATAGCTACGCGAAAAAAAAACAAGTAAGAGTAGGGCTTTCCACAAATTGCTCGTTCACTTTTTGGCAACTTCTCTTATTTCAAGCAACTTTTTTCGTTTCGAGCAACTTTTTGCATTCTGAGCGATTTCTCTAGTCATCTTCTAATTCTGAGATATCAGAGCAGCTTTTAGTGCTTAAATTGGCCCTTCTTCCATATTTCACAATATTTTAGTAGACAATTTATGAATTTTCCGTAAAAAAGGAGCCAAATTTTCCCCCAGATCAGGGGCACAAGATAAAGGTAGCCGCGCTGCTAGGTCAACAGTTTTTAGCGAAAATTCAAAATGGTGGACGAACATTCACTCTCAACTGACTTTAGTGTCTCGAATGAAGAAGGTCAATCCAAAATTTTAATGGCAGACAAAGTTATTTAGCAGCGCTGGTTACACCACAAAATTGCACAAAAATGCTTAGAAATCTTACTTTTGTTGTACAATTTGCATACTTAAGCATCAGACTCAAATAAGTTTTTGTTTTTTCGAGCAACGTTTGATCAACTTTCGTTACAAAAAGCAATTTTTGATTGTTTTCTGAGGAACTTTTGAGCAACATGTTGAGAAATTAAGGGAAACTTTTGGAAAATCTCGAGCAACTTGTGGAAAGCACTAAGTAAGAGACATAACCCTAAATGAGTAAACTAGCAAACTATGGCCTTTACAAGGCCAGGCACCAAGATTCATCATGAAATTGATTATATTTCAATAACTAAGAAATTTTTCCATGGCACTAAAATCTCACTAAAATGGTTAGCAATGATTGAACTCTCAAGGAACAAATTTTTAAACTGTGATTTGAAGACCACAGTTGACACCTTTTTGTGCTTACATGAGCAAATAAATCTTATGAGTAAGAGTAGTAAAATGCGTGATCACAAAGAGTGATTGCTTGCTTATTTTTACTATTGAAAGAACTGAACTGTGCCTAAAGCCAGGTATGTAAATATCGATTGTACTGGTATCATAAATCATCATTTATATGATCAAAACACAAAGTCTGAAAAAAGATCTTTTTTGGGATGCAAAATTGTTAGGACATAATATTTTAAAAACGCTGCCATAATTTTTTTTCAAATCTTGCCAAGGTAAAACAATGGTCTGAACTATAATAGCACTCTGGAGGATTTTAATGTTAGAGTTTTAACTTTGTGGCTTTTTTGCACATTCACTACAGCCAGAGTTATGAAACATCAACATGAAGGGGTGAGACCTTCCAAAAAAGATGCGAGCCTCCTTAATTCTGACATCATCAGGATGACGGAAAACTTGGAATTGTTCCAGTTTGTCAAATTTCTCTTCTAAGTGTACTAGCTTGTCGCAGGAGTACTGAGGAATACAGCCGTTACATTGTGGGGGCTGTACGGGACCCAAACTGACAGTGGCTTCAACAGGGCCGGCGGCGCTGTATATTCTGCAACAATCAGATATAAGACATCTTTGTGGGCCTGCAGCACTTGAAGAGACTCGTTTGTACTCTGTCAGGTACGATGTGGTCAGAGTCAACTGTGACTACTCCAAAAAGAAACCAGACTGGTGAATTTGGCTCCAGCTGTAGTAGGGGGGAGTTAGGTGACATGCCGCTGGAACAAATGTGGAGTCCATGGCTACGATGAGATGCAATTTACAGAGGTGTTATGATGACGGATGGTTTGCAGTTTGTTGGTATTGTTAGCTATGTGAACCTTGTTAGCCAAAGGCTTCAGTAATATAAGGTTGAGGCCAGAGCTGTAACCTTGGTGCTCTGGTTGGGTAGTGTATCAGTACGGGCCTCTATAGCTACAGTGCAGTCAGGGTCTAAGATGTCTTCAGGCTTCAAACAAAGTCATTGTCTTGCATTTCGTTAGGGACCACTACTTAGGTGCAAGAGGATTCATGGCAGAATGCTGATTAAGAGAAGACGGATGCCGTGTACTTAGATGCGGGTTCTTGAGTGGAGTAACTGAAGGAACAGCTTGGAGCTGGGCTGCTTCACTATCTCCTCATATCAGCTGGCTTTCTCTTTGGACGAGACGTACATACAAATGTCAGAGGCCGCCATGCCAGTAATGAGGAAAAGACGACCCGTGAATAGTGAACAGTTACAATAATATGGTCGCGAAGCACAAGAGAACAACAACGAAGCATAAGGCACACGCTCACCCATAACAACGCTCGCTGACATAGTACTGAAAGGGTTACAATGGCAAGGAATGGTGTGAATTGGTTCCACATTCAAGCCCCACCATACCCATAGTTGTTTGGGCTAATCAGTTTTCCTTACACTGGAGTACTACCTAGACACATAACACACTCTTAGCTCAATACCATTAACTTACCATATTGTCTTGTCCTCTTGGGCTGACAACTGATAAAAAAAGAAAGTTATATTAGGACAAAAAAGTTGATCATAGTTGTTTGCACAGCTTGGTATTCACCACTCAAGTTTATACCGTATCCACTTGCTATGAAGAGTATGCATGTAAAAAAACTGCAAATTTTTACCCATGGAGCACTTAGGAGTTTACTTGTTAAAATGTGTCTGTATGTTCTAAATCGAATTGGAATTTGGAAGTGTTGGTTTTTAAGGAGAGGAGAAAACTAGAGTACCTGGAGAAAAAAACCTCTCAGCAAAGGAGAGAACCAACAATAAACTCAACCCACATATGGTGTCGACGTCAAGATTCCAACATGGGTCACATCCCTTGCTCCCTGAGTACTCTCATGGTTATCTATCCTTCACTTGTTATGATCTATCTGCACTGTAACTCTACGAGTTAAGATCTTTACACATGGTTTCTATATCTGGTTGTTTTTTGGTGACTATGAATGCTGACTTCCATATTTTTTCACCAGTCACCAGTTCTTTTGCATTTATCTGTTAACTTATGGGAAATCTACATGCAACCACAGTGAAACTTGTTCTGTTTAGTCAATGGAAATTGTAAATACATAAACTCACACTTTTTGTAAGTAGATTTCTTTTCCTCCTGAAGGCCACCATTTTCATGGCGTTACAGGATACCTAATCGGATAAAAAAGCATTCAGTTAATTAAATGTGTTTATCTATATTACGCCTACAAAATAATAATGAGTGGTGATTCTTGAAAATACATCCCATAAGAAGGAACTATGTAAGTAATCGCCAGAATAACTTAAGCTGAAAGAGGTGGTCTAAAGGTTAATTTTTTAATCTTTTCTGTCACACCACCATGAATCTCTTTTTCATGAAAATCCCATGAAAATGTGTTGAAAAACGCATGAATCCACTTTTCACAGCCATGAAAACATTTTAGATTTCAGATTTCATGGTGTTAACATGAGTCATGACATTTCCACGAAATTCTTAGCTGGTTATTTTCATGCATGAACGATGAAAAGTTTTTAAAGCCATGAATACGGATTTTCAAGGGTCATGAAAGTCACATCTATTTTAGACTGATACATTTTATGACCCCTGAAAAGTAACAGTGACAGTGACAGCCTAGCATGTATTTCATGCGTCGTGAAAATTGTAATGGCCCATGAAAATGTACTTTCTGATAAAAGCATAGTTAAAAAACCATGAAAATGCCAAACTCGCTAGCACAAAAGTGGATGATAATGTCATAGAATGATGTTGCACACAGTATTCAATTTATAGTAGTTTTTGCCAGATTTGTTTACACTTAGGTCAATTAGATGTTCGTGATGACACACACTGGTCAAAAAAAAGTATTAAAAGCATTACTTTGTTAGTCCAAAGAAACTGCTTCATAGACTTCTGTTACTAAAACTTTGTTATATGTATGCTTCAATCTTTTGTGTGTTATAATTTGTTTTGTTGCTGAAGACATGATATATTATGTTATCACCACTTGAAGACAGTTTCTATTTGATTTTTAAGATATGGCAGATACTGTGAATCAGTGATGGACTACACCTTGAATGACCTTGCTGAGACATTGAATGTTAAATTGAACCAATCATAGTGCAGTGAATTTAATATAAATATAAGAGTTTCCGCCTAAGTCATCAGAGAAGCTCTGGAGACTGAAGGTGTCGCTATTCTTGTTCTCTATCATCATATTATATTGAAACTTAAAAAAATGTGGGCACTGTCCACATAACATTTCAGAAACTTGGCTTTTGCGTCCAGCTGGCTTAACTCTAGTGAAAACTGTGAGTATACTTGAAGTAGCATTTTAAAGTGCAATTTGAGTTTGTACTTAATTTCTAAGTGAAAAATACATTCCTTCTTTGCTCATTTAGGGTTAAGCGTACTTCACGTTTGTTAAACTTGCCCCGGCTTCATGATCAAACATTTTTGTCCAACATTGTATTTATCATGCACAACATCAGTTGCCCGGGGGTGTTTCTTTCTTTTTTTACTTTTTAAAGCAATTATTTTAGTTATGCATGACTTATTAAGTAGGGAAGAAATACTGTAAACATACTATCATAACAGAGGTCAAGATTTTCAGTAAACCAAATAAAAGCTTTTGATAATATGAACCAGTTTATGTTCCTGCTGATATTTAAAGGAGTTTGATTGATTCTTACTAACTTTATTATGGGATATTCGAGATATTTTCTGTCACATTTTCCCTGGAGAAAGCCACATGTTTTAATTGACTGAATATATTAATACAAGAGTCAGTGCTCAAGGTTGATAATAACTGTTACAAGCGACTTGTTTTGGAAATATAAAACACCAGCCGTGGTTTATGGAACCCTGTTTAAAGGTTAGCTGGCATAATAAAGCATGTCTGGAGAAGTATTTCGTATAAAATGCATAAATTTATATGATTGTTATTACGAGCATGTCACTTGTTATTAAGAGCATGTTCCACTAACACAGGATTCTCTGTGAGCATTTTCAACAAATTGAATGACTGTGTCATTTTTTTCTTATGCACAACTGTACACTAAATTAAAGTAAGCTACTTTTATGTTACATGGTAATCTCTGGCGATCAGTGTTCATTCTACACGCTTAAGAACTGCCAACAATATCAATTTAGCCTGTAAGTATAGGAATAACAGATTTAAGATTTGAGATTAAGGAAAGTTTACAGTTTAGAATTTTAAATGACCTGTTAATAACTTTAGAGATGATTAATCTACCCTCTCGTGGAAAGTCATTGAAGGCAAAAATTTGTAACTAAAAATGAAAGGTATGTACAGTCAAACCAGCCCACTAACAGCCACCTCTCCACAACGGCCACCTGTCTACAATAGCCACTTTGCTTTTGTCCCACAGACAGTCTATACATTGGCTCTAATTTAAACCTCTCTACATCAGCAACAACCACTGCACTGCGTCCCCCAGCTGCCAAAAAACCTCTCCACAAAGGCCAGTTTTTTCAGCGACTGACAAACAAGTCAGGAATGGTCAGGAAATTTGATCCGTATGGTGCGTTGATGATCATTAAATGATCATGGATTTCCATGATTGCAAAAAGTAGGCATGAACTTGGCATTATATACATGTTGTTCTCCCCTAACAAAAATTGTCATATTACACCCCCACCTCCTCATAACGGCCACCTCTCCACAACAGCTACTTTTTCTGGTCCCCACAGTGGCTGTTGTGGGGAGGTTTGACTGTATAAAATTCTGTCTTCAAAATGATATGTTAGGAAAACTGATAAAAAAAATTTATTACAAATATTATAACATTTTGGAAAATTGCCAGTGGTTTATTCAGAAATAAAAATCCAAAGAAGTAATCTGTATGATACTGGAATCCAAATATTACATGCATTTATGTATGACTGGTGAATGGCATAAAATTTAAAAGAAAGTGACAAATCAGCATAATTTATTGCCTTGTCTTGAGCACAATAGACCTATTCGGCTAATTAACTCAATGTTGTACCCAATTCAAATCCTTTGGGAATAAAACGTTTTGTTTCAGGAATTTCCATATTATTTACATGTGACTGCCACATTATAATCAAATACAATACACAAAGAATCTTATCCCCGAGAGATTTGAATTGGGTACAACATTGAGTTAGCTGAATAGGTCTATTGTGGTTGCGACTCCCAGCGAATTCCCTTGATGGGAATTGGGGTACTGGATTATATTGTTTGTGAGAAAACACCCATAACAGTTTGACAGCCTAAACTGAAACTTGAAATCATTTTGCTTGTATTAAAGTTTTGTTTTCAAGTATGTCGTTGCTTAATTCAACATTAATGGAATTTTCATGGTTCACGTTTTCGCTTATTCCCCTACAAAATGAAATTTTGCTCATAATCAACTTAAGTTTTTCATGGATCTTAAAAATGCCATGAAAAATACATGAATTTGCCTGGAACATTTTCATGGGTCATTAAAGACAGCATGTACAATGCCATGAAAAAATTCATGAACTGCAGCATGAGGACATACTGGGATTTTCAACATCATTAAAAGCCCTTGCCAGCACTTTCAACCAGTACTTGAAAGTGTGTGTTTCAATGGTAGGGAATGGTGTGAATTGCTTAGACGTTAAAGCCCAACCACACCCACAGTACCTTAAAATTATCAATTTGCCTTAAAGTGGATTTATACTACCCACATACATAAAAAAACACACACAGCCTATTAACTTAAACTTACCATATTTTCTAGTCCAGCTCGTCACTGAGTCCTCCTGAGATTAACACCTGATGAGCAAAACCATAGTTATATGAGAAGAGAAAACTTGAACATAGTTGTTTGCACAGCTTGGAATTTACTTCTGAAGTTTGTTAGGATGTGTATCTATGCCTCAATACTCTATATATCCACTTGTTTTTTTCTTTGTGTGCATGCATAGTTGAGACACATTATGATGTGTATGGATGCATAATTACAGTCTATCATGATGAGTATGAGTGCTTCCACTACCCATTCACTAATGGTATAATCTGTAAGCACTTTAATACAGGGCTCAAAGTTAGCGACTAACTGGTCGCATATGCGACTGGATTTCTGGTTGTGCGCCTAAAAATTCATGTGTAATCGCACCTGTGCACCGTAAAACCCAAAGCACAGTGCGACTGACTTACTTCCGACTATACTTACGAACTTGCACTAGAAAGACGGTGTAAGGTTAATTGGTCTTTTCTCCCAATAAATTCTACGAACTCGAATGTTCTTTTTCGCTTCGATGTTTTACTCCATCCCAGACTCTTCTGTTTTGTAATAAACACCGCTGACACATGCAAATATATGCTACGAACGAAAAACGTACTTTTTGCGCAAAGGATGATCATGTCAAACGTTCAGTTTTAATGTCAATCAAAACAAAAACAGTGCGGATTAAGAGCCTTTTTTTCCAGGTAAGAAAGTTTTTAAAGTCGTATTTCAGTTACATGTAAGTCATTGCGCATTTAACAAATTCATTAAAGATTAATTTTCATTCTCGTTCGACACACTCATTGTTGTCAGTTTTGAATTGTTTTTCAAGTGTAACTTTTCTTTAGTCACAACTGTACTGTCAAAAAGAGAAATTAGTATTAAAAATCACAACGGTATTACTGCGTAGCAAATTGGCTGTGTTTTATCAATCACAGGACTGAAGTTAAAGTAACAAACTGAAGATGACAAATAAACATGGCACTGCTCCCAACATTATAAGCTGTGCTCGTAAAAGTTTCAGCTGTGTGCCTAAAATTTCGGCAGTGCACCTAAAAATTTACATCTGGTAGCACAAGTGCTCCCAAACTCAAATTTAAACTTTGAGCCCTGTAATAATTATGTCAAGTTATGATCTACTTGCATGTCACTTATAAGAATAGAATCAATTTGGTAATTCTAGTGTCATTATTCACAAGCTCTGACTGAAATTAATGTCAAATAATGTTTTGCACTATTGTGAGCGACACCAATAAACTAAAAAATACGTATTTTTCCATAGTAAGCACTGTATGGTAAGTACAGTAAGTACTTGATAGTATAATTTACAATGGAACTGGCAAGGTGTGTATTGATTACATTAAAACCCAACCATAGCCTTAGTTGCTTGGAATCATAAGTATATACCACACTCTGAGCCAATTGACTTTAACTTACCTGTATAATGTCTAGTCAAGCTCATCACTGAGAACTCCTAAGCTTGACATCTGATGAGCAAAAAGACAGTTATTTGAGAAGAGAACTCTTGGTTATATAAACTGTTGTTTGCACAGCTTGGTATTTACTTTTCAAGTTTGTTTATGATGTACTCTATCAACTTGTTTAACTTACCTGAACAATGTCTAGTCCAGCTCATCACTGAGAACTCCTAAGCTTGACATCTGATGGGCAAAAAGATAGTTATTTGAGAAGAAAGAACTTGAACATAGTAACTGTTGTTTGCACAGCTTGGTATTTGCTTCTGAAGTTTGTTTATGATGTGCTGTATCAACTTGTTTAACTTACCAGAACAATATCTAGTCCAGCTCATCACTGAGAACTTCTAAGCTTGACATCTGATGGGCAAAAAGACAGTTATTTGAGAAGAGAACTCTTGATCATAGTCACTGTTATTTGCACAGCTTGGTATTTACTTCTGAAGTTTGTTTATGATGTACTCTATCAACTTGTTTAACTTACCTGTATAATGCCTAGTCCATCTCATCACTGAGAACTCCTAAGTTTGACATCTGATGAGCAAAAAGACAGTTACTTGAGAAGAGAACTCTTGATCATAGTAACTGTTGTTTGCACAGCTTGGTATTTACTTCTGAAGTTTGTTTATGATGTACTCTATCAACTTGTTTAACTTACCTGTATAATGCCTAGTCCATCTCATCACTGAGAACTCCTAAGTTTGACATCTGATGAGCAAAAGGACAGTTATTTGAAAAGAGAAAACCTGATCATAGTAACTGTTGTTTGTACAGCTTTGTATTTACTAGGGGTGTAACGATTCGTATCCCTTGCGGTTCGATTCAATTTCAATTATTGCCTTTTGATTTCGATTATTTCGATTCGATTATGTAAATGTTTCTTAATTCTTATAACATAACACGTCATGTAAACAACATGCAACCCTAAACCCTCAATTCGAGAATAGTAGTAGGGACAGGAGGATTTACAGTTGCTTGGTTCGTCGCCATGTTTGAGAACCTGACAAAGAGCGTGTCGCACATAGTTTGCCTTATTTGGAAATTCTCAAGGGGTGGTTGAAGGACAGCATTTTTACCAGGCAGCACAAAATTGTGCACGAAATGCTATCGTCTTTGCTCATCAATCATAAACGCACAATTAAACTTGATCATTAAACTTGATCATAGTAACTGCTGTTTGCACAGCTTGGTATTTACTTCTGAAATTTGTTTATGATGTACTCTATCAACTTGTTTAACTTACCTGTATAATGTCTGGTCCAGCTCCACTAAATGTCTGATCTGCAGAGAGCAGTACAGTCCATCTGAGAACTCCTAAGCTTGACATCTGAGGAGCAAAAAGACAGTTATTTGAGAAGGGAAAACTTGATCATAGTAACTTTTGTTTGCACAGCTTGGTATTTACTTCCAAAGTTTGATTATGATGTACTCTATCAACTAGTTTTTTTATTTTTGTGTGTATGCATGGTCAAGACATGTTATAATGTGTAAGCAGTACAGCCCCGCCCCCCTTCTCAGTCAAAGAGGGGTCACCGCCATCATCCTAACCCAGACAAAGTTGCATAAGTGGTACAAAGCCTTCGTGATGGTTTTCACCTAGGCTTCAATTACAGTACTTCTTTGAAGTCAGCAACGGGGAATGTGGCTTCGGCACTCCTAAACCCTCAGGTCATCGACAATTACTTGCAATCGGAAGTTCAGACAGGCAGGATCCAAACGTCATCCCCAAACGCCACCAACCTGGGAAATGGCATCTTATCCTGGACCTATCTAGCCCTGCTGGCCACAGTGTCAACGACGGGACTGCAGGTGAGGATTATTCTCTGCAGTACATGAAGGTAGATGACATTATTGCGGGCATAATGCGGCTGGGGCAGGGTTCCCTTATGGTGAAATTTGATATGCAAAATGCATACCGTATTGAACCAGTCCATACAGAAGATCACCAGTTGCTGGGTATGAAATGGCGTGGTGCCTTTTATGTTGATATGGTCCTGCCTTTCGGTATCAGGTCAGCTCCATAATTATATCTTCACATGTATAGCAGAGTTAATGGAGTGGGTGGCCAAGCAAGACTACGATGTCACCTTCCTGATGTATTATCTTGATGAATTCCACACTCTTGGCCCTCCTGGCTCCTCTGTCTGTCAACACAATCTGGACAGGTCTATTTACTGTTTTTCTAAGCTTGGCATCTCCCCATCTAGACAAACTAGAAGGGCCGTCGACATGCCTAACCATCCCGGGCATTGAACTGGACTCTCTTAATCTGCAGGCGCGCCTTCCTCAGAACAAAGTTGATAGGATAACCTTTGTGGAGGATTGGTCACAGAAGCGTTGGTGTAAACGCAAGGAACTGGAGTCTCTGATAGGTCACCTTCAGCATGCCTGCAAGATTGTACTCTTTCTTGCGTTGAATGATCAACCCACTATGCGCTTTTCGTCATGATGACCACCCGATTCGTCTCAGTGAGGTGTTCGTTCTTGACCAAGCCTGCTGGCAAGAGTTTCTTCCAGTCTTGGAATGGTTGCAGCTTCCTTAAAGTACCCCCAGTGGGCTCCACTTCCCAACTTCGAGGTTTCTTCAGATGCCCTGGGGCTCTTGGTTAGGCGCATGGCTCCCAACACAGGTCTCTCAGTCTATCAAGTCCAAAGAACTTTTCCCTATCTTCATGGCAGCTTACCTCTGGGGTCCCCTACAGGCCACCAAACAGGTCAACTTCCTATCAGATAACTGCTCAGTGGTGGAAATTCTGTGGTCTGGCACTTTAAGAGCCCCTACCATCATGTCCTTGGGTCGCTATCTGTCCCTATTGGCAGCTTGTCACTCCTTCTCTTTTACTGCCTCCCCAGTCAGAGGGAAGTCTAACCCAATCGCTGACTCCCCGTCTCACTTTCAGTTTCAGCCCTTTCGTCGGCTAGCCTCTCATGCAGACTCCATTCCGACCCAGATTCCGCAGCAGCTCCTCTCGGACTTGGAACTTTGCTGTCCGATAAATGCCTCTTCTACTTGACTCAGGGTCTTGCCCCTTCTACTAGGAAAGTTTGTGCTTCTGCCCAATGCTTCTTCTTGGATTTCTGTGCTCAGGAAAATAGCCTTTCTCCTTCGGGATCAGCTCTTCCAGCCAGTGAAGACGTACTCATCCGTTTCTGCTGTCACCTTGCCAATACTCTCCACCATTCATCGATAAAGGTTTACCTTTCAGCAATCTGGTCCCTTCACATTGAGGATGGTCTGCCTTCTCCGCTGGTTGGTTGCCTTCGGTTACAGCATGTGTTGTGGGGTATCAAACGTCACCAGGGCTCAAATAGGCGTCAACGTCAACCCATCACAATCAAGCTGATGCCCATCATCTAACAGTCCTTGAACTGGAAAACGTGATCTCTGCCCTATACTTGCCCTTACCTAGCATCTACAAGTCCGTGGTTCAACTCCTGGCCTACTTCTCATTCTCTCTGATGGCACCCCTCTACATCGCCAATAGCTGACATCTAGTATCACTTTGGTTCCCTCTTGTGGCTCTGTATTTGTTTCATGATACCACCACCAAAGAACATGCCCGGGCAAGTCACCCTGGTATGGGTTCACCCCGGTTGTTGTACCAGAGCGAGAATTTCTCTCTGGTACAAAATTTTGCGACGGCATAATATAAATGCGAAACAACCACTCGTTTCCGTGTGAAATCAGTCTGCTGGTAAACTGGAATGGGTAGCGCATGCCAATCAGGATGGCATTGTCATGTTGGTCATGGGGCGACAAAAGAAAAAACACGTAAATGCGATATGATATCAAGAAGCCACTCCAGTATAGAACTTGGGCCAGGGCAAGTTTTCTTATGTAAACACCAGCTATGTTAAAGGATTCCCTGAGAACCTGTTACATTACTCAAGCAAACTACCATCAGTATTTTTACTCACTTTTTGAGGTTTCTCCTTCTCTTTCTGTTTCAATCAATCTCTAGGTCCCATGATGTTCGTACAATTTAAACTCATTGCTTGATAGAAAAGAAAAATATATTTTAAATAATTATGATGGAATGGCAGTCAACTAAAGTTTAACATTAATTTCTTAATCCACTAACAAAGCTTTGTTAGTAAGAGTTTCTCTAATAGAAAAAGCATTAAATTCAGTTCTGTCACTGAGGCTGAGAGACACTTGAAAAAGAAGGCTTTTTATCTTAGAAAATGACCATGTTTCCACTTAATCGAGACATGTTCCACACAATTAAAAGTGCTTTCTGTTATTAAAAATAACTGTTATATCTGTGTTATCAAAACAGATAGCATGTGTAATGCTTTGTGAAATGCATGACTTATCACACGAGTTACATAAGATATAATAAGAATGAAAACTTCATGAATAATTATTTGTGTGAGAAAAATTTGGTGAAATGTAAAACATACAACCCTTAAGTGCGAGAGACCTTCTTCCGCTGATCTATGCTGACTGCACGCACAAAGCCCCACTCCAGCCTGTTTCCTGTCTCTGAGAGTGAAAAAAGAAAGGACAAAAGCACTCTAATTAGAATCACATGAAGGAACTAATCTTAAAAAGACATAACATCTACAAAGGGTTCTAAAGATCAAAATCAAATTAATGGTCCCTCCTTTAATGGTAGTCCCAATAACTGGACTGTTCTAATAGTCTCAGCAAAGGCAATAAATGTCATAAAATCAATTTCTTTATAATACCAATGCCTGCATAACTATTGAAAGTGCATACAACCACCTATAACTGAGGCCACCAACACAGAGTTGACCAATCTGATCACAGGATAACAATACATTCAGAGAAATATTTTGTTTCAGCTAATCAGAATCTTGTAAGATGACAACAAGCTACTCAAAGTACAAAATTTTAAAAATAGCAAATGTTTCCACAAAAGCAATATTTATCGTAGGACAATGTTTTTCTGTCCAAATCTTTCAATATAATGCCCAGGAGACAAATTTGTTTGTCAGAAGCTATTGCTTTGTGATCTCCCAGCAATTTATTGCTAACATTGCAATGCTTTGCAGTAACATTGGACCACAAGTCAGAAACAAGACTACCATTTATGATGTTCGCCTTCCTTAATAACTCTACTGGACCTCTCACAAAACAGGCTTATTTCAGCAGGTTTAAGAGGCCAGGTCTGTAGGTCACAAATAGTTCTTTTTGATACAAGTTGTTTATAGTAATTATGATTGACAACCAACTTTTTCAGAATGCATTGTTATGCTCAACTTTGTCTTCAGGTGGCCTTTGTTGTTGCAATGTAAAACAGTAAGTTATTTCTGTGGTTACACCTTGCAGCAATGTGTGCAACCTATCTTAACAGGCTAATGATCAGCTCACAACAGACATTGTTCCTACAGGGTTGTCACTAAGATTTCAAGTTGCCAGGTAAATACAACAAGTAGGCGGGGAATCAAATGGCTAGGGATTTCTTTTGGTTCTATTTTTCTTCTATTTTCCAATAAAAGTAGCCGGGGGCCACTCTATTAGTAGCCGGGGAAAATGCCCGGCCCCTGGCTCTTAATGACAACCCTGTCCTAGTGCATTGTAAACATTTGTGACCCTCCACAGGAACATTATTCTTAAGGTGAAGGCATGCTGATGATGAACTTCCAATGGAAAAAAATTCAATTCATTTTATCATGCTTTTAGCCACCTTTCCCATAAGAAATTTCTTTCATCTCAGAGAACACGCTGGAGATGTGAGAGAGCAAGTGGAGCAAAAAAGTGTGCTTAAGTTCCCAAACAAATGTCTGCGATTGCAAAATTGCTCTAAACACTTTACATGTGCACAAAAGCACGCAAGGTTTGTTATCTTAAAGGAGAAGTTCATGCCAATGGCAGGTTCCTCACCAAAATTTCAGCTTGCAAAGAGCGTTCCAACCCTATGAAATAATTTCTCATCTAAATTAGCCTGAAATTCAACATCTGGGGGCCGCCATCTTGGAGAACTCCTGGCAGCCTGGTATTCCTTAGTTGCACTGGGTACCAATCTCCTGTCCTCTAGGAGCTTGTTGCTGCCTTTGCCTTGCTACTTTTTCCTACCTCTTTTGGCCTCTCAACCTGCAGTAGCAGGTAAAGCAGATGTAAATTTGGTGTGGCCGGCTAACAAGAAGTGGTAATGTATTTGTTCATGAGGACCGCTTATGACTCATCATCACAGCCTGCAAAGAAAGTCGTGTCCGATAGCCTGGGGCTAGTGGATTTTACTATCGGGCTAGTGATTTTTGTTCTTAACTTGCCCGATGGGCAAGTGCTGTTTTTTTTTGGGAAATTCAAATCACAGAAGGAATAATCAATTCTGCTAATCAGAAAGGGTTTTGGGGCTAGTTGAAATGCCTTGTGGTCTAGTACATGCTAGCTACAGCTTGCCCAGATGGCAGGCTGTAAAGCTGACTTTCTTTGCACCCTGTCATCACCTGTAACACCACAGTTGTCCGCGTAAAGTTGGGCATTTCTGAGGCAGTGCTTGGGGGTTTTAATATAAAACTAATGCATGTTGGAAATTGTACTGTTTCCCCCTCTTCCAGTCAAAATGATTTTGTCTATTAAAAAATTCTCTTGGCTAGGAATGGATTCGCAGGAGACATCAAACATTCCACACTTACGAGAAGTTTCAAAACAGATAAGGGCCAGGCTGATTTGGGTTTAACGGGTAGTGTAACTGTTGTGCATGGTCACAATAATGGTACAAAGTGCTATTGTAGGAACATGCTCGGCTCCACGGCCGACGTCAATGTTAGCTCCTTGAAAGTGTTTTCGCATGTCCTCTTTTGACCGTCCACACCGGTTCTAGACTCGCTTCTAAGATTGATTTTAGCAGACATCCAAAAAGGCCAAAGCGTATTTGGGAAGCGCAAATTAAAAGTAATTTCCTGTTTAAGAATAAGCATGATAATATTTTTCCCAAAAGTGCTTTTCATTCTGCAACTGGTTTCACAAGTTTAAAGTCAAGTAACAGGGACAAAGCACTGCGATATAATTCAGCTTACTTCAAGAAAAGTTCCAGAAAAAACTAAAATAACAATTGACGTGGTTCTTCGTTGACTGGCAAAAGTTCGCCTCATTAGAAAATGTAGAACAAAAGTAAAGGCCGTGTAATTCTTCTTGGAAAAACAAACTAGAAAGAGACAAGTGGTAAGATTTAAGGTTAATAGTAAGCAATTTTGTACCTTCTTTTCACTCCGACCCGTTCCTTGAGGTATTCCCGCCATCTTGACTTTCATCTTGGTTTACTTGCCTTGGCTAGTTCCCAGTCTCTCCTTGTCCTTCTCTGCCAGGTGCATTCTCAGGTTAATTCTCAGGGATCCTGCTGGCGTAACTGAGTTAGCCCCTTAGCCTGGGCCCCTTAGCCAGAGATAAATCCTTCAAGTTTTTTTCGTAAACAAGACGCTTGGGTCTTATATTTTACAAAGTATTGGTTTATCGCAATCATAAAGTATAGGTAGCTCCCAACAGTTTCAATCAGAAGTTCAATACATAATCAAGAGAAAAAGATATGAGAAATAATAATAATCACCAAAGTAGAACTGCTTTGATTTTTAATAAAATTCTCTCAACTTATTCTTTGAGAGATTGTTTGTAGGTCAGTCTTGCGTTATTTATAAATGGAAATTGGGGGTGAAAGGATTAATACGCTACTTCTCCATCTATTGATTCTGCAACTTGAAGGGGATGCTTAGTTATGTGTGTTGCCATATCTACTCATCATTAGCCAGCTTCTACAAAAACAAATGGTTTAGAATAATAAATTTTGTTAATCCCTTCCACCCCTAAGGAGGCATCTTTTTTGTATTTAATATCAATAATATGTTGTTGTTAAGTCTGGGTCAAGACTTCCCATGAGCTTTGCCTTTGCTTGTGTCTCCCAGTCTTATCAATTGGCTTTATCCCTTCTGATTCAGCCTGTGTGTGTTCGTTCAAGAAGTCATGATTTAAAATAGACCTTGTTCTTAGGCACTTGAGTGGGCATTGAATCATTATTGGAGACGTTTTCTTAGGTTCTGAGGCAATGCTCTGCTTTGGACGTTCATAAATCCATATGACACTTATGTTTCCAAATGACATCTGACAGGGTAAAACAGAGCAAATATGTACTCTGGCTGTTTCCAGGCACTAGGTGCTCAGGCATAATATTGTGAACATACCCTTTAAGTTAAAAAACCAAGTTTAAAGTTCAATAACAGAAATATACACTCTTCCATTAAAGAAAAAAAATGAGTGACTTTTTTCAGATAAACAAGTAACTTATTTACAGTAGGTTTGCACATTGCTAAATAATAAAGCAACTAAAATAATATTATCCTTAAACAATTGTTGTCTGACTAAATAAGAAATTGTTTGACTTGTTTTCAGGATTATTATTTTGCATTGTAGTCTGGCAAGGATTCTTGAGTTAGCAAGAAAGACCATTATTTTAATAAAATTGTTGATCACAAAATGACTCAGACTAAAGAGAAAAGTATGGTACAGCTTTTATAATATCAATGAATTAAACTGTTGTCTTACAGTCATTCCTCTCAATCAAAACAGGAATTAATGAACCATAACTCCAGTCTGGTTCCATCTTTTGCTACAAGCAATGCATTTCAATAGGGGTAAAAGGATTTATTTTATTATATACAGCTACACAAGTGTCTGAACACTGCTTTTTAAGGAAGGTGCTTTAAATAAACTTAATTTGGAAATAATTAACAATAATTATTCTTCAAGGTAGATAAACAAATTCCTTATAAAAAATGAAAACAGAAAAAAAACAAACAAACAGAACAACAAATATGTGTCATACTTATTATAAACAATTTGTTCACGTAACCTATTCCTAGCATTTAGAGGTGAATGAGGTTCCAAACTTGAAAACTAATATTAATGTAATCTCTCCGTATTGATCTATTAACCACCAATATTTCCTTGGAGTTATGTATTGTCTTGTTTCTGGGATTGTTTGTTTGGTGGGGAAAAGCTTTCAAGTGATATTAATTTTTTCTTTTTTCTGTGATAAAGTTGTTGCACTTGTTGCAAGAGTTCTGCATGTTCATTTAACCAACATTTAGCCACCAAGATTTGATTCTCTTTACACAACAGCCGTCTGCACAGGAATAAACCGAACCTTGTTGTAACATTCGATACTGCAGACTGGGAGATTGTTACCAGAACAAGCATATTTCTTTAAATTCTTGCATCCCTGAGCTGCACATGTTGGTCTTGTTTTTACTGGCCTATAATAATGGAAAAAATATTCAAATGGCAGTGGAGCTTGTGAAGTATTTTAAAGCACCATGTATGCCTTGTTTTTGTTCCCTTATCTTATTCTTTAATTTGCATAGAAAAACAGTCATACTTAGCATTTGTTTTGGTAACCGGATGAAAAAAAATAGATGGCAAAGCCTGCAGACTCATGCATGCCAGTACAATGGTCAAGATAGGAAAATGAAAGCAGTCTCAATATTAAAACACTGGCAGTGGCAGAAAAGGTCCAAGTTCACTGTGATTTTACCTTAGTGTAACATCAACCTTAAGTAGATTTCAGGAAAATAACTACTGAAGTGAAATTAATTTAATTAATTTTAATTAATTTTTTCAATACTATGAATCCAGTTGAAGATTCAAAAAAATAAGGTCAATTTTAGTGCATCCTGGGGAATCTTTTCTTTAAGAGAGGGGAGCAAGGGATGGCGGAGTGGCCACCAATGTGGCCCAGGTTCAAATCCCATCATCGATGCCATATGTGGGTTGAGTTTCTTCTTGGTTCTCTCCTTTGCTCCAAGAGGTTTTTCCCTGGGTACTCTAGTTTTCCCCTCTCCTCAAAAACCAATGTTTGGTGAACCAAATATTTTATTCCAATTTGCCCAGGAATCAGGAAGACGAAGAACCACTATGTGGACGTGCTACCTCTTGATCATTATTTATGTTATTCATAAAAGAAATCATAACGCTTACCCTCGAGATGACTGCATTTGTAATGGGAAATCAAGTCCCTGTGAGAAGGACAGAGCGAATCCACTTTGATTGCTAATGTATCTTATATGGGGTACTTCTTGCTTTTTACGACGGGCCTAAAGAAAAACACTTAGGTGACAATCTGTTTACTGCAAACCCAAACCCCTGTGACCGCTCAAAATTTTTTTTTCTTGAAGGACAAGTAGCTTCTTAAGTTCTTTCCAATGGGAAAGGTTCCAGGCAAGTCATCATGTAATACTTAGAGTAATAGAGAGGAGAAGTGTGGCATCACGCTACCATGGTAGCAAAATTTCTGGATCACAACAATACGGAGCTTAAGCAACTTTGACAGCGACAGCAACGAGAACGGCAAAAAAGCAAAGGGTTTCTAAAAACTTTTCATGTGCATCATGCTTTTTTGTACATTTCTTAGCCATCCTTGCACGATTCCTAATTTCATGCGCCTGCTTCATGGAGCAGGTCAACACAACATAAAAACTTCCTCTTCCTTTTTCTAAACTTTGATATGGTCCTTTCAGATTCAACCCGAGAAAATTTTGCAAACATCTGCACAAATTAAATGAGATTGAATAAGATCCATGACTTTTTGAAACAGTGCGAATTCACTTTTTAGGTGATGTTTTCGGTTTGTTGTCATCCAGAAATTTTGCAACCATGGCAACGTGACGTAACAACTTCTCCTCTCTATTAACTACAGTGTGCCACAAGCAAGCAATGGCCCTCGGCAAGCAGATTACGAGAGTCTAGTACAAAAAACAAGCTAGAATTCAAGTTTGCATTCAAACCCCATCCCTCCGCCATGGTTGGTTTTGAGACTGCTTGTTTGTCTGGTGTTACAGTTGACTCCTGATAACTTGAACCCTCGCTAACTTGAACCTCGCGCTAACTCAAACCAAAATCGATTTCCCCTGGATTTCTGTTATACATTTACGGTAATTTTACCCTTGGTAACTCCAACCCTTGATGAATCAAACCTCCCGCTAACTCCAAGTAGTTTTTGTTTCCCCTCAGATCATTTCTATACAATTTTACCCTCAATAACTCGAACCATGTTTTTAGCCCTTAAAAAGTCGGGGAAAATACAGAATACTGGCATCGAAACATGGAATTTTGAGTTTACCATTGACGTGTTGTAGGAGTATAGTTTACTAGTAAAGGCTGATGTTGTTTGTCGCAAATCTAATGCGAAACAGCTTTACTTCTCAAAACAGTAAAACTGTTTAGATTATGTTTTGTTGCGTTACGTTCTGATTCAATCTAGAAGTATCTTTTAATTTTCACTTGAAATTTCTACAATTAAATGTGATTAAAATGTTCACTGTGCAGTAAAAACTGTTCTTTTCCTTACTCACGGCTATTTTCTTCGAGCTCCCGATAACTCCAACCTTTTTTGATTGCCCTTGAAGGTTCGAGTTATCGGGAGTCGACTGTATTATTGTTTCCTTGCTCTATCCTGGTCAAGGACAAAACCTGCCTTTTTAAGGGATGTGGCTGACAGACGAGTACCAGTGAACTTCCCTGGCTGAAAGTAAGCTTATCACCGGCCCAAATCTCTCTGGAAACGAAAGATGTGAGGCAATTTTGAAGGTACAGTTGAGTAAAAAAGCTGGCTTGACTACCAAATAAGCCTAAGCCTGCTTAGCCTTTCCTTAGCTACATTTATCCCTGCTTATTACAGGTTGGTATTACCTTCTCCTCTTCTTTACGGGACCTAGAAGCTTCTCGATCCAGCAGTTTCTTGACTGTTTGCGCCTGCAAAGAAACCAGACAATTTCTTGTTTATTTTAATTTTGTATTAGTTAAAAGAAACTTTAAATTGTAATGCAAACATTAAAATGAACAGTAACTTCAGTGAATGCTTAAAAGATGTTCTAGATACTTGAATGTCAAAAAATATACCTTGTTTTCCTCAATCTTTTTCTGCATTTGTTGTTTTCTCTTCTTTGCTCTTTGCTTTCTCCTCTTTTGGGCCTCTTCTGTGTCTTCATTCTTCCTTCTTGGTTCTGTGAATCATATGGCAGAAGGCACAATTACACACTGTAAACAAGGTGACCTATACTACATAATATATTTTTTTAATAATAACAATAAAAATTAAAAATATGTACATAACTTACAGAAATGTTTGAAGTAAGAATTAAGCACTGTACAACATTAAGAATCATACAAATCATTAAAAAACAATCACTGTGTCAATAACGATTCCTTAAGGCTCACATGCGATCAATGGCTCTTGCAGGCAGTCCAGTGTTTTAAATTAGGTCATGACAAAAGAAAATTATCCGTCTCTGATATTAAAAAGAAACAAGTTAAAAAGATTAAAACTTCATATTCCTAAAAAAAAAAATAGATTAATTCGGGCAGGCTCTAATGTTTTCGATCTGTAAATCTGAGTCAACAAAGTCTAGCTGTCGTCTTCTGGATCTTGAGCCTCTCAAGCATAGTATCACAGACCATACAATGGAGAAAGACACTTTAATAATAATGATAATAATAATAATAATATTATTATTATTATTATCATTAGCAACTGTAAAAAAAATTAACAAAAAGAAAATAATAGTTATTATATATAATTACCTGTTGGCAATTCCAAGAGTTGATTCTCTCCCTCGATTTCATGCCCAAGCATGGCTCTCTAAAAATACAACCATTATCATAAACAAAAAGCTTAGTCTTGTAAACAAAATCATACCAAGTGAAATAACACTAACATACAGTCATGTTAGTCAGTCCAGTATTAACGTCACAAAGATGAAGTGTTCAAAAGATAATGAATGGAACCATTTTAATAAAACAAATGTTTCAAAAAGCTTTGCATGAGGAATTTACATACATCTTAGCAGAGAGTAACAATATTTTCCACAAATGTATTGCAGTGCATAGGACTTGCAGGGCAAAAAGGTGCTTCTTTATCTCCACCAGGTTTTATGGTTATTTAATAAAAAAATATATATTAGAAAAAAAAGAATGGTTAAGAATTTTAAAAAATAATACCTGTCTGGCAGTCATCATGCTCACATCCTTGTCCTGTTTTACTCGACCAAAGTCATCTAGTTCACCTTTTTCCAATGCATCTAACCATTTCTGCTCTTCCTGGCTGCAAATTAATAATTATTATTATCACCAAAATCAACAACAATTATTTTGCTCAACTTTAAACTCAAAGGGGTGCCACAAAAAAAACACTCACTTCCACCTTTTTTATTCACGAGCGAACAAAAGGTAATTGGAAAGGAGAATAGAGCAATTTGTCAGATGTCACTGGGACCTTTTTTCCAGACACATCTTCAACCAGTCCCACATTTGTGGAGGTTGTCTAATACTGTGGACAAGATACAGGGCTCAAAATTGTGACTGATATAGTCGCCAATGAGACTAACATTATTTTTCTCCATGGCGACTAAAAAATCTGGTTTTGGCAACCAGATTTCTCTATGATTTAGACTATTTTAAATTAAAAGAGTAAAGCATATACTGACTTCTTTCTGCAATATTTTCAAACAATCAAATCTGATGAATCCTACCATACTATAAGCTGTGTCATTTAGTTTTACTATAATGTGCCCTTCTCCATTCTAATTTTCTTCTTTTATTATTATTATTATGTACACGTAGTCTAAGCAACTTTGTATTAATTGATATTGTACAACTAATGTATTATCTATAGGATGGAGTAAAAATACAATACAATACAATACATACTGGCGACTAAAATTTATATCTGGCGAGTATATTTCTCCATTTGGTCACCAAGAGGTGACCTGAGGATTTTTTTAGTTTTGAGCCCTGTGATACCAGAGGAGAAATAATGTTTTACAACTCATATGAGGGGACAAGTTGTGTCCACTCGACAGATGGAGTTGTCATGTGGATAAATCCGTCTCATTAAGGAGACATGAAATTTAGAGAAAGGTAGCTTATGCAAGGGTCATGGCAATGGTCGTCAGGTTATACGAGTCATACAACTGGACAACTGCATTTCATTAAGAAGACATGAAATTTAGAGCAAGTTAGCTTAAGCAAGAGTCACTGCAATGGTCGCCAGGTTGTATCAGTGAAGTAATGAGATGCACTTTCCACTTTCCGACAACTCAGTTGAGTGGACACAACTTGTCTACCCACACGAGTTGTAAAACACATTTTTCCACTCATATCATGTCAACTGGACATGACTGATCTCTCTTGTTAATATTATTTCAAAAAATATAACTTACTCATCAGAATCATCAACAGGTTTTTCCGTAACTTCAGGTTCATCTTTTTCACTTCCTAAGGAAATAATTAACAAGAAATGGTTATCAAATTAATGCTTCAATAATCTCTCTTGATTATTGTGTCACAGCAATTTTGGTTCTAATGCACTTCATACAATCCTAGATCCACCTCTGAAGAGGTCTGTTTTCAAGAGAAATGCCAGCAACCACTTTGCTAACAATCAGTGATAAAAAAAACCTTGTGATCAGCTGGTAAATCTGAACTTACCTTGCCAAGATGGCTGGTAATTTTCCTCCTCAGGCTCTTCTTCCTCTCCACTGGTTATCACTGGTTCTGGTATTTTTACATGGACTATCTTTGCCATTCTGAAAACAAAAATAACTTCCCTTACATCACCACTACCCGTAACTTACTGCGTACAATGTAGCAAGATGGAGTATAACCTAACTGACTTGTAAGAGTACAACTTTAACCAAAGTAAATCTAAGTATAATGTCTTATTTGCCTTGTTGCTTTAAAACATACAACACACTCCAAACACAACTTGAGGCAAAAACTTAACAAAATAAATGTTTTTACTCAACTGGGATAGGTCATTGATGAGCATCACATATAGTGCTTGCAACACCAACTTCTTTTATCATCAAATATGACTTTGTTAAAAGTGATGTAAGATATCCTGGTGTTTCCAATTGATGACAATCTATATCAATCAATACCAATCGATATCAATCAATCAATTTATACTGATAATGGATGACCAATCGATTGCGAAGATTTGTGTGGTTATCGATTGGTATGGATTGGTTTTCCGGTCATCTATTTCCACTGATTGGAAATGCCGAGGCAAGTGGGTAATTCAAGTACACGAGTAATGGGGTATATTCTTTGCATTGAGAAGACTGGGTCGGAATTGTATCAATTGATGAACTGTTTTTGTGTGGTTATTGATTAATCATCGATTGACCGATACTAACCAATACCAGTCGATACCAATTAACTCATTTTATCGATTGATATTAATTGATTGATTGGTTTTCCGATCATCGATTTCCATCAATTGGAAACAACGAGAAGATATACTTCATCTCTTCTTCTTTACTTTGCTGACATTATTAATCCTGAAGTTACTATTCTTTGCTGACATTATTAATCCTTGAAAATATAATACAGAGTCATAGCTGCTACTATCTTTAGCTTATAACAGTGTGATAAGTAAGGAATTAAATATGAAAAACAAATTTTAAAAAAAACACACACACAGAAAAAAAAAGGTAACTCACTGTGTTGTTGCCACAGTTTCACCCCTAAGCTTGATTTTAAGTTTTACAGCTCTTCCACCACTTTTATCAACATCCTTTTCTTTTTCCCGAGATTTGTTTTTATCCTTGCTCTTCTCCTTTTTGCGCTCTTCATCATATCCCTCAGGGCCATGATCCTTCTTCTTCTTGTGCTTTTTGTGCTTGCGCTTATGTTTCTTTTTAGGTGAAGTTGACGATGATTCTATCAAAATTCATAAACATAAAAAGGCCCATTGTAACACTTTTTGGTAATAGTAGTTTCAATTTGAAAGTAAGTGCTGGCGTCAGAGTGGGAAGAAAATATGGGGAATACAGTTTAAAAATAAATAAAGTAAAGAAAATATAAATGACACCTGGGAATTAGGCTGGGTAAGCCTTTTTACAAGAAAAATGTGTTATTTCCATGCATTTGTGATTTACAAAAGAGGAAAGCCCTTCAAGTAAATTTCTGGATAGCAAGCAGCTGATAAATGAGGCCTGAATTTTTAGTAATTGCTTGTTTATATTTTCATGGAAATAATTTCATCGAGGTCATGAATGGTTAAGTGATGAATCCCAAGGAAGACAAGATATGTCTTTGGCTGCTCCACTATGTCAACAATTTTTGCTGATTCGCCAATGGAGGAGCAACAATATTGACACATGGGTATTAATCAAATTTGATTTCAGCTTAAATTTTTTTAACGTATGTTGATTCGTAATTTCCTTTGTCTTCTAGGGCTAGGAGACATTAGAAATTGAGAATCAACCTAGGTTAAATGAAAATTAACCGGAAATCAAATTTGACCTGTAAAACATATACAGCTAACAACTTGAAATCTTAGTGACAGCCCTGTATAATATTTCATAATTTACAGAACAGTGTGTGTCAAACCCAAACACTGTCCATTTCTTAAATGCCACAGCTAGAAAATGTCTTCTTGTAAGGGGTGGGGGAATATCAAAAAATTTTTTCATCTTCATTTACAGTTGTATGCGACACATTGCACCAGCTACACAGACTATGATAAAAAGTCCCCTCAATCAAACGAATCCAGTTATATAAGGAAGAAATCAGGGGGATAATTTTTTATTGAGACGCACTTGAACCAGGGGACTTTGTCCTCTTAAATTCCCATTGGGAGAAATTTTCAACTCTGCTCTGCCCATTATCACTATCCCTCTGATTGGCCTCAGGTCCTTCCTCTAGGGGAAGCCTATGACATGTACAGTAGGGCACCTTGTGAGCTATATATCATATCGAATGCAAAATAAGAAGTTACCTATGTAGAACACAAGTGCAAGTTCAGCTTGGTAGTTTTAAAAACAAAATAATAAATTTTTTTTAATCCAAACTTGCACCGGAATAGATGGTTTTCACAGTGACATCATCAAATTGTAAAGTCAAAATAGCACGGTTTTACGAATTCTTATTAACTCTAGGTTGAAGATAAACAAAAAATAAATCTTTCTACGAGTTTCCTTTACCGTAGCATGTTTCCTTTCAAAAATACAGCAGTTTGAACTTCCCACTTTTCACAGTGTGTGACACCAAAATAGGAATGCTGTCTCATTGAAAAAAGGTCTCTCCTCTTGATTTTCAGCAATATAACCATTTCAAGTAATAGAAGATATGTTTATGCGCACATATGCTAGTTCTCGAGTCACAAGAAAGAGCTTTTATAGAAAAAGTGAACTCTAGATGTTTTGTTGATTTCCAGCGGCCATATTGGTGGACCAAAATGGTACACTAATATGGCGTCTCCATACAAAGCTTCTACAAAGGTGCGCGAAACGTTTCGGCAAATAACTCAGAAACCGTGGGTCACAAAGACCTGAGACTTGGACAAATCGTTTTTATATTAGTCTTTTATAACATTCATTTTCTTGCCTTCTTCCACTGGACGGTTTCCAATTTATTTTTTTGCTGCGTGACAGTGAAAACGATCTATAACATTGTTCAGATTGTGTGACAACCAACATCTTCTTTTTGGAACACATGATACCATTGTAAAGAAATCGACGAGATCGGTAGTCCTCGGTGAATATGTTTTAAAACAAGAAGGTGTTTACAGTCCTTTCTTGAAACAAAATCCAGGTATGGAGTTAGAATGCTATGAAGTATCGGTATTGAGCTAATATTCAAGCCTTAATCATATCCAAAAAACCTCACTTAAAAGTAGGAGCACACCGCGTTAAATAAGTTAACTACCACGTGTAACAAAAATCAGGTAGTTGATCTTTATATCACGCGGTTTAAAGAAAGAAAAAAGCGACGTTTTTATGTAAACTAACCTCTTGTATCGTCTTCGCTTATTTCCTTTCTTTTCCCCATGTTCAACTTTTCAACATGGCGGCTCGCCTGCCTCATTTTCATGATCTTCCTTTCTCGTTCTCAGTCCCCTCGTTTGCAGTCCCACTTCGGGTTTTTACCGTTCCCAGAGGAACTACAGATCACTTACGCTATCGTTTTGTAAATAAGTGACAAAAACCAAGGCCACAATTCTGAAGGGCAATGGTCTAACATTTTTAAATTGGGATCATATTGATAATTTAGAGTCCAGCAACACGGATTTTCACTGTAGATTCAGTGACAGACTCACTGTAGACACTGTGGACTGTAGACTCTGCTCATTCAAGAACCACAGCCCTCTGCAGGAGCCCATGCTCCTGCCCTCTGTTAATGTTAACGTCGGCAGTAGGAAGCTGGGCATTATGACCTGTCTGACCAAGAGAGGATAGTGCAAAGGTTCCATACGAAGGATGGTCACGCAACGCGGTGGGGAGGCGCGTTGCGTGATAGATACAAAAACATCGCTGGTTTTCAGTGTCACGTCATTCAAAATAGATAAATAAAAATCAAAACTGTTCAATAGATAAAGTCCAGAATCTGGTAAATTAAAGGAAGTAAATAAGCAGAGACCTCGCCAAGAGACGCCATGCAGATGTCCATCCAGATGGGCACCAACATGGCGGACGGAAACCAACAGAAACATTTGTTACCGAGTTTTGCTACAAACTAAAAGTGTGAATTTATCCCTCACGTAACTCATAAACCTTAAAGTAACACGTTTGCAAAAACATGAACTGTTCAGATAGCAAAATTTTCCAGAAAAATCCCACTACGTGACAGCTCTCTCGGCCGTCATGTAATTACCCCGTCACGCAAAAGCTTACAAATTCAAGCGTACTCTATCACAAACCAAGAACCCTATCGAAACGAAACTTTGTATGAAAGTTAGTTTTCAGTTACTCTGATACATCATGAAAAGTAAAATCTCAGTAGGATCGATAGATCTGTAGTTTTTATATTAGTGACGTCATGAGAAAACCAACAATAGGTCAGACAGTCCGTAAAAAAAACGAAAAAAAAAAACAAGCAAAACAAAACAAAACAAAAACTGTCGAATGGGACAGTTTCATAGGGCAAAACAACAACCTCCGTTTGCGTTTACGAGATATTTTTCTTTCGTTTACACTCTAAGCAAACAAAGGTGTGAAAAAATTCTTTAATAGCAATGTATTCATTACGTACATAATTTCATTGTTTAGAAAACATATCATACTTCCTCTTGATGCGGTTAAATTGTAATTTACTGCCCACTTAGTCTTTCTTATTTACCCATCATCTTTCTTTATTAATTCATATTATTATACAAACAGTCAACCCTTTTCTGAAGAACATCTCTCCACAGCGGCAAAAAGCCTATGTTTTATAGATACATACTTTGACTTTCAAAATGACAAACGCATAGGCTGTCAAAAGGTGTGTCAAATGTCAACAACAGCCCTATTCAAGGCTACACCATGAAATCATTCACTGATATATTTCGATAGTGTTAGGTTTAACACACTACCACAAGCATTTTCAAACGTAAATGTTCTACCCTTTCCCCCAAATGGTGTCACATCACACCTCTTACTCCTTATCACGGCCACCACCCACGTTCTCAAGAGTAAGAGCGCCGTTGGCGACAGTTGCGACTGTATTTGACGAGATTCCCGTTATGGTCATGTTTTTCGTTGGCCATTTTTTGCCTAACTCATGTGCGGCGTTTTCCCAGGCCTTCTCGAGGTAAATTCACCTCGGTGATGTACCCATGGTGTCACGTGACCCGAAATGTCTTGGCCGCGCGGAATAATGAGGCCTAGGGACTAGGCAAGGCCATTTCGAAGTTTTGAAGTTGTGCGTGAGTCCGAGCGGTGGTGTGTCCCAGTGCACTATGGGATACTTTTGGGAACGCCGTCGCCATTTCCGTTGGCTGCTGCGAGGGAAACTGGGTCCCCCAAAACAATTCCACAGTGCAATTTGACACAATACCAGACCCGTATCATACACACTCCAAAAATGGCCCATTGCAATCGTGTATATTACTTGTCACTTCAACGACGTCTTATTTCATACAAAAGGGATTGAACTGACGCTTACTCCTTCTTAATATTCTTAAGGACCAAAAAAATAGAAAGCCTGTAAGAAGAAAGTAGAGGCAGGTAGAGTAGAATACTGTTCAACAGCATATTAGGAATATATTTCGAATATAAAACTAAACACTATCATCGCTTTACATTTTCCAGTATTATATCTTCCTCCTCATCATCCGTATCATCAGAGTATTCGTTGCTAAGCAACGCCTTGGAGTTAAAGGAGTTCAACGAACGCTCGTGGTCGTAGTCCATTACATATCCATTTCGTCTGACATTCATATGTTTTCTGTAACGACTCAATCGCCACAATCCAACTACAACAATAGCCAGCACTATAGCTATCATGAAACTGAGTCCCACCATCATGGTAACTGGCAATCCTAACACAAGGCTTTGCTCGTGCAATTGAAACTGGACTTGTGTCGCCGGCTCGTTTGGATGAACGTAAAGGTTTAATGTGACCGCCTTATAGCCTGGTGCCGAGGCAGTAACGTCATAGCTTCCGGGAGTTAGAAGCCGCCAAAAATCCCCGTCTTTAGCCGTCGTGACGTCATGGTGGCGATTTTTAACTGCTATTAGTGCGTTGGGTATGGGAGATCCTGTATCATCATACACGACACCTTTTACACCATGATGTATCTACAATAAAAAGAGTGTTTAGAAATGGTATGATTTAAACACTTAAATCTTCACGCGAAAATCCCTATTCCGAATACCAAACAACAAAGTAAGCACCTACTGACCCCTTACGCACGCTATGCGAGTTTAAACAACCAGGACATATCCCAACCAACGCCCTAAGCTTCCCGCTCTATCCCATTATTGTCTCTCGGTGGCAATCATTAACGTCAAATTTGTATCTCATTTAAAGTTTTTGAGAACTTGAAGCCACAACGGTTTAGTTTCCTTTCTCTCTGTGAATTTAAAAACTTACCTGCGAATTCTCAGCCTGGACATTTTTAACACGCGAGACAAGCTTAGTAATATTTCAAAGCTATTTGAACAGGCGCAAAGTCATTTTTCAAGTTACCTTTTTTACAAGTAGCGGCGTAATGACTGAAAGTCCCTATCGGCTACTAGACATTCGGTTTAGTTTATAAGAACCGCTTAATTTTAGTGGCCATGTACGAACACAAAATACTAACTAAGAACATTGTTCTATGGTCCGTGACTGGAGACGGGATCCGCTATTTCTACAAGCCACGCGAAATCTTAGGCCTTTGTAGCGCAACAGCAGTGATCTTCTTCCTACTTGGCAGGCCCGGGAAATCGAGACCGCGATCACCCGCTCAGCAGACCAGCGCTATTGCAACTGAGTTAACTAATCCTTCACGGTCAGCATTCGCTACACTTTCGCACTTTTTGGGAGTGGAATCTCACCTCAGTGCCGTTGACGCTGTTTTGAATAACTGCTAGTATTGTTTTCTACCTATAAATTATTTATCGTCACTAGTCTAGGCAATTGAATACCAAGGACAAGAACGAAGGCCTTTCTGTCTTTATCAGTAACATAAAGGACTTTACCTGAAACATGAAAAAGAAGAGGGCTTTTTTATGCTCACTCCAAAGCCGCTCCAAATCCTGGGCATATGGGAATTTACAACATCCCATGTGTACGCCGATCTCAAGACAGTTGGTATTGTCGTACATATAATCCTTCATACCACCGACGTTACTCTGCCAAGCTGCACCGTTTGTGATCCCTTTGGGAAACTCCTCCCGCACAGAAAGGCCTGGGCATAGTGGTTTCCCATAATGCATTGATGGATGCAAGTTGGCATATGAAGATGCTAAATAACGGAAGACATCTTCGTCAGGGGTGGGGTTAGGAATTAGGCGGCCTTGAGAATGTGAATCATAGGGGTAGTGAGCGACCAGTGAGCCTCCATGCAAACTGGCTGATAACACAAATGGATGTTGTTTGATCCACTTCATGACTGCAGCTGTTTCGGCTTCAAGTGTCTTACTTGAAGGGTCGTTAACGTCTATAAGAAAGAAGATTAACTTTTCCTGAGTATGTGCATTATAGTTAAGGAAGAAAATGATTAATTTAGTCTGTAGTACAGGGATGGTCGGGATTTTTTTGTTTCAAGCTTGGTGACCACACACATATTGGACGCTACACGTGGACTGAGTTTGTTCTTGGTTCTCTCCTTTACTCCGAGAGGTTTTTCTTCGGGGACTCTAGTTTTTCCGTCTCCTCAAAAACTAGCCTGTACACAGACCTTGTTTTCTTTTCTTTTCGAAAACCCACCCTCTTGCGCTTGAAGTCAATAAATCTCCCGCGGTTTTTATTTTCATACGCGCGCTCTAAAGAGAAAATAGAAGCTCGGTGAACAGGCTACACAAAAACCAACACTTCCAAATTCCAATTCGATCACGAATGCACGGACACGTTTTAATAAACGAGTTCTTATGAACTACTAAGTGCTTCATGGGTAAACAAATTCCATTTGTTTTGGAGTCTCCTCTCTAAAAGTGTCATAGATACAGCAGGAGTCCCCTGTCCACCCATGGTTAGTCACTATGGTCCACTTTTCAATTGCCCCTGAGAATGAATGCAGGTGTACATCACATGGAGCGTTTCTAATGGCAACAAAAAAGCTCCTGCACTAAATTTAATGAGCTGCCCCCAGTTGTTCAAAGCTCGCAAGACGGATACGTTACCCAATGGATAAATTTCTATCCACTGGATAGCGCATTTGGTATCCCTAATACTTATCCGTTGGATAGTGATTTGTCTGGCCCCAGTTGTTCAAAAGGTGGATAATGCTATCCATCGGATAAATCTTTATCCATTGGATAGCGCAATTCGTTTTCCTAATACTTATCCACTGGATAATGATTTATCTTGTGGAAAGCGCTATCCATCTTTTGAACAACCGGGACCTGGTGGATAGCGCTATCTAACGTTTTAACAACAGGAGCCTGTGCATGTTGTGGTTTCATATCAGATTTCCTTTGCTTTTGTGTGTGGTAATGTATACCTATAAAACCAATGAACAGTGAAATTTCAACAACAAATGGGCCTAAACATACCTGGAAAATTTGTGTACAAATCCACGTCCCTTGCATTATTCCTTCCTTTATCAGTGAAACAGTTTCCTTTAATGGCCACCTCAGATCCATCTGAGTTGAGGGAAGGGAGAATATGAATGCGAGTACTGTTCACTAGGCGTGTAACCAAGTCATCTTTACCATAACTCAAACACAGATGTTGAATCATAAGCAGCAGCATTTCCTTCCCCACTGCCTCATTGCCGTGAACCCCGCCCACATACCTGAACTCTGGTTCACCTTGTTCGTGCAGTCCTGGATTATCAGAAATCTCCATAACCCAAATGTTACGATACTGAACAGTTTGACCAATGCTGTACAGCCTGGTAATGGTGGGACACTTAGTCACTATGTCTCTGAGGAAGCGCTCCATTGCTTCATAATTGTGATAAGAAAATTGTGGTTTTGCATGCAAATTAAACATAACAGAGGCTCTAGAATTCTCATGTATTGTAACCTCTTTAGTTATGCTTGCATAGCCTGGAGCAGTTGCTGTGATTTTGTACTTTCCTTGAGGCAAGAGTTGGTGGAAGTACGAATCAGATTGCTTGAGAACAAAGGAAATGCCAGGACCTTTAACAGCAACTGTGGAGGTATTCACAGGTCTGTGGTCTAAGGTATGAACGACACCATCAACGGCTTGGTGCGACTTCGCCAAGAATGCGAGAAGTGGCTCACGGTTTGCCTCCCAAATGTTCTTTAGCTGTTCAGCTGGTGGGTACTTACAACAAGAAATAAAGAACGAGAGTTGTGGGATGTTGAGCATCAGGTATGCATAATCTTGCATGGTGTAATGAAGTTCTTTCCACTGTGCACCATTGATAATCCCATCAGCAAACCCAGAGGCAGATTCATTACAACCTTGACCGAGGTGCATTGTGGGATGTTTGTTGGAATAGGTTAAGGCAAGCTCTTTAAACAAAGAGTTATGTGATGTTAGAGAGCCTTTGACATCATCACGGCCACTCAAATGGACACTCATAGGATACCTAAGAGAAAAAAGTACTGGTTTTAAAATTACACAGCAGTCTTGAATTTTACTTTTCGGTTTCTCTCCTCCCCTCTTTTTTTGCTTTTCCTGCCTCATTTTTTTCTTTTGCTGGGCATTTGGTACGCTTCATTTCGGTGGGAAACGCTTTTAAGAAAGCCTTTAGGATCTTTGGATTAGATGAAAGGAAAGGTAGGTGGGGAGTGGAACAAGATTTTCATGGAAATTTTCAGGTCAATGTTACATGGTTTGTTGCCTTTTTCTGCGGTGTTCTTGACTGAATTGTGCTCATTCTGGTATGGTTTGAAGTATCTCTTCACCCTGCACAAGTTAGCAGACAAAATTGTCCTTGACTATTAAAACTCATGATGTCACAACCGGTAGAAGGGACATGGATCTGCATGGATCTGCACGAATGAGTTAATGAGAGTGAAAAACATTTAAAAAACAGCAAATCATCATCCATACCTTGCCACCAATTCACCTCCACTGAAATCAGCCAAGAGGGTGAAGTTGCTGCTTTTCATCCAAGTTTTCATGTGCTTGACCTCTTGAGGCTCATCAGCAGCTGTGTCAAGAAACTTAGTAAAAAGAAAGTTTATGGATTAATATTACAATGACTGAATCATTTATTAGCCACTGAAACATTCAAATTGTTAAACTAGACCCATGGCATGTCTGTTCATTTAGAATATGAGAGATTACATAGCAATGATGACTTATATGCCATCCCTATGCACTGTCAAGGGTTCCAATGGCATCTGAAGAAGGCAGCATTACATCGAAAAGGTTTAAAAGACTCTTTCATTCCCCCAATTTAGGGGGGATGTAGCTGATTTATCTGAGTGATGTGGTGCTGATCCTCTGTTGGCTGATAATGCTTATTAATAGCAGGGTGCAAAGAAAATCATTTTAACAGCTTGCCATTCGGGCAAGCTGAAGCTAACATTTAATAGCCCAGACATCATTTCCACTAGCCGCAAAAGCTTTTTGACGAGCAGAATTGATTTCACAGTTCTTCTGTTATTCGAATTGCTCAAACAGAACTCACTAGCCCGATAAAAAAATCCACTAGTCCCGGGCTATCGGACATTACTTTCTTTGCACGCTGGATAGAACTGCTCAGTATAGATCGTTTTCACTGTCACGCAACAAAACAATAAATTGGAAACTGTCCAGTGAAAGAAGCCAAGAAAATGATATGTTATAAAAGACTAATTTTTAAACAATTTGTCCAAGTTTCAGGTCTTTTTGGCCCACAGTTTCTGAGTTATTTGCCGAAACGTTTCACGCATCTTTGTAGAGCTTTGTATGGAGACGCCATATTGGTGCACAGTTTTGGTGCACCAATATGGCCGCCGAAAATCAACAAAAACATCTGGAGTTCACTTTTTCTATAAAAGCTCCTTCTTTTCACTCGAGAACTAGCCTACGTGCGCATAAATATATCTTCTAATACTTGAAATGGTTATACTGCTGAAAATCAAGAGGAGAGACTTTTTTTCAACGAGACAGCATTCCTATTTTGGTGTCACGCACTCTGAAAACTCGGAAGTTCAAATTGCTGTATTTTCGAAATGAAACATGCTACGGGACTGAAAACTTGTACAAAGATTAACTTTTTGTTTATCTTCAGCCTAGTGTAAATAAGAATTCGTAAAACCTCGCTATTTTGACTTTGCCATTTGATGACGTCACTGTGAAAGCCATCTATAGAGAGAACGTGAAGAAACAATGTATTTACCATTTGGTCATGGCCTTTGTTGGTTCCCTGCGTATATGGAAGGTATTGCCTCAAAGGAAAATTTCTAGGATACAATCATGGCCTAAAGCTTACAGAAGATGGGACACCAAGCTACCTGTGATCATGACACAGTATTGTTGCCCAGAAAATCTTTGTAATACTGTTAGCATAAATTTTATACAATTCCACATAATCTGACACCCCCTAGGAATCTCCTTATATAGTGAATGGCACATTCAATGAGAAATGTTCGTGGCTTTCTAGTCCACATTAATCATTTGGACAATGCTTTCCCAAGTTAAAAAGAACAATGTAACTAAGAAGCCTAACATCTAAGGCTTTCAGGCTATGAAAACTTTTAGCTTATTAAGTAAAAGTAGTAAAAGTGATCATATCACTGCTTACTTCTTTGATATTCTTTGGTAACAGGCTTTTATCACTGCTCGTCAAATTGAAGTAGAAGCTCCTGGATAAATCATCCATTGGTTTTAAGTGGCCTTCACAATCTCCTTCAGTTGCCTTTTCATTCCCATCCACGTCAACAGCTGGCACAATATGAAGAACTGTTGATTGAAGGAGTGTTTTAATCCGATCATCTTTCTGTTCATAATGACTACACAAGTACTCTACCAACTTAAGAAGTAACTCCTTGCCAGTTATATCTGTGCCTTCTAAGCTGCCAACAAGTCCAACATGCGGTTTTGTCTTTCTTAACTCTGGATTTTCTGTCACTTTCAAAGCATAAAGTGGCTTTCCTCCTTTACTGGTCCCAATTGTTGTCAACTTCATAATACTTGAGCACCTTTTGGCCTGCTCTTGCAAGAAGTCAGTCATTTGTTGGTGACTATGATGATAGAATTCCACCTTGGCATCTACTATAAAAAAAGTACAAACAAATAGTGAATTCATGTGCTGTGCAAAGTACAGAGTAAAGTTACAGTGAGCTCACACAAATATATATGTACATTCCTGGCCAAAATGGCAGTGATTTTGTTACCTCTGCGTCTTGTGTCCCTGACGCATAAAAATCCCAAAGAACACAAAATAATTCATGGAATGCGTCCCGTAGGACACAAAGATCAAGGAGATGTTTTTAAAGAATATCCTGTTTGTGTGCTTTCTGTGGCTGTTCTTGTGGCTGTTGTCTAATGACGCATATATCTTCTAGTCTTTGTTGTACTTGACGATAGAAGGAGTATATTTTCATTTCAGTAAACTGTAATAGAGAGTTGTGGAGTCTGCCTTTAACCCTTTCACCGCCAAATGTGGCCAAAGGCAAATTTCCACCAAAGTTCCAAATTTCATTTTCAAAAATTTTGAGAAACAAATGGCATCATGTGAAAGTACAGGCAGAGAGCTTTCATTTGAATGGTCACATCATAGGATTTTGTCCATAGTTAGAGTCACCTTACAAAACCCCCTCCAACACTCTGGCAGTTAAAGGGTTAAATTACCTGTGTGGTTACATAAAGCCCCAGGGACTCATGTTTTTTAGTAGGGACTCAATGGCTCTGGACTGGGACTCATGATTTTTTACAAGATGATTCCCAGGACTTACCATAACTATTTGTAACAAAATAACTGAAATAGTGTACTGAAAAATTTGCTTTTTCTTCCACAATAGGCTATAAATTAAGACATCATTTTACTACAACTACCCAGATTCATTCCTCTTTCCCTTCTTGTTTTCAGTTTAATCATCCCAGTGAGTTTCATTAACACAATGTACAGCTCTAATTTACAGAATTAAATAATTAAACGGGTAAGGATTTTAATAGTTCCAGTAAAATGATGCCCTAGAAAAGGCTGCATATGTTAAGCCTTAAGAGAACCTAATATTTAACATTCAATTCTCCCTTTGTTTCAAAAGAATATACAAGACAAACTAAAAAGAGAATTTCGAAGTTTAAGAAAGCCACTTATGGAGTCAGTTGTACACAGTATTACCGCATGGTTCTAGAAACCATCCTGTGTATCAACAGGATTTCAATAAGCATCAGAATACAGCTCAACTTACCTTCTGTTGAAACTTGAGGTGAAACATTAAATATAGTAGTTGGTTTTACTTCTGCAGTGTTAGATACAGAAGGATAAGACACTGGTGACTGGGAGTTCTTCTGGCTAACTCCCTGAGATGGTTTGTCAACTGGAAACACACTTTGGCTTGTTGTTGATGTAAGTGGTGTTTGAACAGTGGATGGTTGTGGCTGCTCAACTTGTTTGAGTACAAAATTTAACTCTGTAGCAAGACCAGCAGATACCTCCACATTTTGAGTGACAGGAACGTATCCAGGCGAGGAAACAGTGATAGAATATTTTCCAGGAACAACAAGTCTCCAATAATCTCCATCTCTTGCTGAAACAATGTCATGGTTGATTCCTGAAACAGCAATGGTTGCCTGACTTAATCCAACTCCAGCTTCATTTCTTATGAATCCCTTGATACCAATATGAACTTGAGACATGAATGTTAGAAGAGAAACTTTGTGGGCATCCCAGTATGACTTAAGCGTGGACTGAACAGGAAATTTAATACAACTCATTTCTATGGTAAGTTCAAAGCAGTTAGAATGAAGATAATTGTAATCTTGCATGCCGCCTTTAACAACATACCAATCAGCACCGTTAGTGATACCATCTTTGAAATATTCATCAGGATAAGCAGAACAAGGGCGGCCTCCTCCCATAGTTGGATGTGCTTTGGAATAGGTGAGTGCTAACTGGCGGAAGACATCATCATCCGGGCTGCGACTGTATGCTTCCCTCCCAGAAGGAGTGTCATCAAATGGGTAGTTTGCAACAATCGATCCCCCGTGAAGGTTAGCCGACAACACAAATGGAAAATCTTGGATCCATTTCATAACAGCCACAGTCTCTGGCTGATGATTGGGGTTCAGATTTGGGAAATACTGATCTGGGAAATTTCTATTCAAATCAACATTTCTGGCATTCTCACGACCAGGGCCCGAGGATTGCCCTTCAGTAGCCCTTTCATATCCATCCGGGTTCATTGAAGGCATAATATGAATACGAGTGTAATCAATAAGTGCTGTTATTGCAGGAACTTTCTGATAATTCTCGCAAAGGGATTGAATTAGAAGCAAAAGAGTTTCTCTTCCTATAACCTCATCGCCATGCATGTTGCCTACATATTTAAACTCAGGTTCCCCTGGCTCATGAATTCCTGGATTGTCAGTAATTTCTATTACCCACAGTTCTCTGTCCTGAACTGACTTTCCTACAGAGTATAGTCTGGTGATGTTTGGGTACAACTTTGCCATAGCCTGAAGAAATATTGTCATGTCATTATAATTATGATGTCTAAATATTCTTGGTTTCTCCCAGCCTTCAACAATTTTTGAAAAGGCATTGGATGTAGTTGGAATGCTTGTAAAAGGGACTTGAATACTTTCAAGTGGCTGAAGTACTTGAAGGTTAGAGCTTAAGTCTCGTTTGGTTAATCGTCTCAGGCTAGAAAGCCATGGAATATCTCTTGTATAAACGTTCCTGTATAAGTCACTGCTCCTTTGATTGCTATCTCCCCTCAGCACAAACTCTAAATTTGTTGCATCCCCAGAGGTTACAATTACATTACTTAGAGTTTTACTTTGATAGCCTGAAGCAAAAGCACTGACTGTGTAAGTTCCAGGCAACAAAATTCTCCAGAAGTCACCATGTACTGCCGTTGCTACATTATGATCAATTCCATGAACGTTAATTACTGCATTCCTTATGCCCATTCCATCTGTGTTTCTTACAAATCCCTTAATACCTTTATGCACTTGCTCTAAATATGCAATTAAGGCTTGCTTGTTATTCCTCCACTCGCTCTGCAAATAAGAGTGGTGTGGGTACTTGCAGCATGAAAGTTCAAGGGTAATTTCAAAGCAGTTGCTTATAAGGTAATTAACATCCTGCATACCACCAGCAACATCATACCAGAATGCGCCATTGGTTATGCCTCCTTCAAAATCCTGGTCACACTCCTTACTGGTGCTCATTGTCCTGTGATTGGTAGCATATGTCTTTGCTAAATGTCTAAAAATTTCATCATCTGGTGATCTACTATAAAATCCAGTTCTTCGATGTTCCCTATTGCTGTCAAAAGGATAACTTGCCACCAGGGCCCCTCCGTGTAAATTTGCCGACAGGACGAAAGGATTGTTATAAATCCACGTAAGCATTGCTTTAGTTTCCGGTTGCGCTGAAGCCATGTCGTAGTTTTTCCACTTATTAAACTGATCAGGAAAATCGCGATTGAGATCGACATTATTATGGTTACCCCGACCTTTTATTCCCATGCAATCACCTTCTCTTGCACGTTGAAACCCATCGGGGTTCATTGAAGGCATGATGAAGATATTAGTCGTGTTAACAAGTTTAGTGACACGCTCGTCTCGGCCGTAATTCTCGAGTAAATAAGCGATAAAATAGATTAAGACTTGCCTTCCAACGGCCTCATTTCCGTGCATATTTGCAACATATTTGAACATAGGTTCTCCAGGTTCTTTGACGAGAGGTTGATCAGTGATCTGTAAGGCATATAATTTTCGCCTTAACGCTGATCGTCCAATGACATGAAGCCTAGCAATGTCTTTGTGTCGATACACGAACGAACGAAGCAAACAGGCGAGCTTGCGGTTACTTGTATAGCCTTTAGATACTAAAGACGACAGTCGAACATCACAATGCCTCTTAGACTGTATCCCTGCGATAAAAACGAAAATTATTACAGCCAAAATGCAATTCACCGCCGCCATGTTTTTCATACTCGTATTGTTTGCTTTCATTGACACGTGACAGGGACAAATCACGCCGCCACTACAACCCGTGCTGAGGTGCAGCCGCGTCTAAAACTTCCTAAATCCGTGCGAAAATTCACTGCAGAAGTTCGCTTCGCGCTGTACCGGATCTCAGTTCTCAGGTTAAAAATTCAAGAGTTAGGATATTTATTGATAATTCAGCGTCAAATAGTTCCATGGTAAATACAGCTGGTCGAGTTTGGCATGTATCACTAATGAGTCTCTCAAGAACCAAACACAGCTGTGTTTTAAAAATAATTATGGGTCAATTATGTTCTGCAGAGCGCAGAGTGATTTATTCGTTGGTATTTTGCTCTTATTCAAGCTCTAATCGATACCCTTCTATGGGTTTGCTACGCCAAAAGTGACAAAATATCAAGGGTGCAACTTTATAATTCAAATCCACCAATTCACTATCAAGATCGATATTTGCTTTTTGAATGTGTCAAGATTGTAGATAGAATTTAATTTCAATATTCCCACGTGTTTCATGTCATGTATCAAGACAGGGGCGTAGCCAGGATTTTTCAAAGGGGGGGTCACAGCAGGGACACCATCCGGGGATCGCCGACTATATATGGTTTATACCGCTGCTCTCCCTCGTGTATCAGCGGGCTCAGTCGTATTATCGCGACATGAAGGCTCATATTAACTAAAGACAAGAGCCGTTGATGAAAATACTTTACAATAAAACAAATTTTAAAAAAGTGCTCTTTTCAACAATAGCTTTTACGGCCAAGATATCGTCATGGCGTTTTCGCCACCTGAATATTGTAGGTTGTTTGCTCAAAACAAGGCCTACCAAGCGGGGGTCACGGGCACCCCAGGTCCCCCCCCTAGCTACGCCCCTGCAAGAGACACGTTTTCTAAATCAAAATGCATGTTTTTTAAATGAAGAAGGGAGACGACAATTTTTGATCAGTTTTGTTTCCGAGAGGGACTGAAACCTAAAAATCTGCCATGCTCCATGGACTGCTCCATGAAGAATCCCGCCCATTCTAGCCCATTTCCGCCCTCCCGCGTGAGACATGGCGGAGGAAGGAATCGAAGAACTTGTCAGAAGAATCATTCGAGCAGCACAAGGAGTTAACACATCTCGAACACATCTCAAACGCGTCAACACCTGACGAAGATTTGAGGCGGCGATTTAAGAACGAGATAGGCTCGATCAGAAAGAAAGCACAACAGGCTCTCGTAGAAGCGGTGGTGAAATATAGGCGCACAGAACGATTAACAACAAATCTCGCAGGAATACTGTAAGGAATAATATAGGAATACTAAGTAGACGTCTCACCAGAAAACGCAATCACCGGCTAAAAAGAAAACTGTCAACAAAGATGACAATGTAAATTGAAGACCAAGATTAGCGAAGTCGATGTATTGTTAGAGCAAATGAGATCTCAAGTGTGTGCGAATAAACGAAGTGAATCTTACTCTTGTCTCTTATCAGACTCTTTAGAAGTAAGGGGAAAAGGGAAAGCAAACCGCAGAGATAACAAAGCGGCCAAAAACCGCAAAAGAAAAGAGCGGAGAAAAATCAAAGACAAAAAGCGCTTTCTTAACGCCATTGAGTCACGCAAACAGTATATCAAAAACCTGTCAAATGAACAACTGACAGATAAGCAAATTACTCTACTATCGCGTGGTCTAAAGTTTATCCCTACACCCGTGACAAAAGAAAATCTTATCAGGCGCCAGCTTCTCGCGGATTTCAATCAATTTGAGAGACGAATACGACTACAATATATTTTTCACGGGGAAGAAAACGAACCTCATCCTTTCCACGTGAAGTCGGACTGGGAACCACCAGTCCAGCTATCTGTAGCTCTGGAGACCTTCCTAGAGGAGGTAAAATTAGAGCTCGCAAGTATTGAATTTGACAAGCCAAAAGATAATATATCTACGGGAGAGCGCCGAGCTCTCAAAGAGTTATCGCGCAACAAAAGCATTACACCACTGTATTGATGAGCAGACAGGACAAACTAAACGAAGGTCAGGTTCTGCTTGATGATTTAAATAACTACCGACCTCTATACAAACCAGTGGTCTGAGTGGTTGAAACTACAACCAAAAAAGCTCAACAACTTATTAAAACACTGCTCTCAGAAGGCCACATTGATAAAACGACGGCTAAATGACTCTCCCTTACGCCCGATCCTCCGCGAATCCCCGTGTTTTACACACTGACTAAAATCCACAAACCGACACCTGTCGGAAGACCTATTATATCAGGGTGTTCCGGACCTACAGAACGGATCTCAGCATTTGTTGACTACCTTATTCAGCCAATAGCAAAACTACAAGCTTCGTATCTTAAAGATACGACAGACTTTATTAACTTCATCAAGAGGATTAAACTGCCTAAAAGTGCCATACATGTTTCAATGGACGTCACAAGCCTATACAAAAAAAAAAACACAACGAGAGGGTATTACCACTGCATGCCTTGCATACGAAGAATTTCACCAAGGAAACCCTCCAGTCCCTACCAGGTTTTTAAGCGAAATGCTTAGTCTGATACTACTAGAAAACTCGTTCCAATTTAAAGAGAAAGATTATCTTCAAACCCATGTAACAGCCACGGGCACGAAAATGGCCGTAGCCTTTGCTAACATCTTCATGGATAAAATAGAAAAATAAATACTCAGACAGAGCAGCATTAAGCCTAACTTTTGGAAAAGGTTTATCGATGACGTCATATCAGCATGGGACACAAGCAGAAACGAAATAGAAGAATTCCTTCTACAGGCAAACTACTTCCATCCTACAATCAAATTCACACACGGCTGAAATATCAGAAACAGAGACTACATTCTTGGACACGAAAGGTACAAAGGTGTTAGATTCAACAAGGATTGTATCCTTAACGTGCGAACACCTTCAAGCCTACAGAAACATTCCAATACACAAATTTGTATTCGTGTCACCTACCAGGCGTCACAAAAGGCTTCATCAAAGGAGAAGCTTTAAGGCTTCTAAGAACAAATTCCTCTGAAATCACTTTTGAAGAGAACATGAGGAATTTTTCAACACGCCTCAAGAATAGAGATTACCCAGCTACTGTAGAAAAACATCTCTCAGAGGTCATTGTCGCAGACAGAAAGAAAGCACTAGAACAGAGGAACAAATATGCAAGTAAGAAAATAGTAAATTTGAAAGGTAAAGGTTATAAAGGTTTTAAGACCAATCTATTTGCGAACTGCAGGAGCCGTGCAGGCCAGTCAACATTTAAACCTTGAATTACAACCTGTGTGCTCGGTTTCAGTCCCTCTCGGAAAAAAACTGATCAAAAATTGTCGTCTCCCTTCCCATGCATGCATCTTGATTTAGAAAACGTGTCTCTTGATACATGACATGAAACACGTGGGAACTGGAATTAAATTCTACAATCTTGACACTTCAACAAGCAAACTGATGTTAATTTTATCGATCTTGATAGTGAATTGGTGGATTTGAATTATAAAGTTGCATCTTCGATATTTTGTCACTTTTGGCGTAGCATACTGAGGTAAAGCCCGTTGTACGGTGTTGTTAATTCCAAGGGTTTGGCCCATGCCTTCGATGAGCTAATTTACCCATGTTAGTTTCTAAAATAAATGTATAAAACTGGTTATATCTCGGATGATAACTCATGCGTTTTTCCAGGGAATAAATACAACCTACTCAAATATGGGTAGAAAGCGTTGCCCACAAGCAACCAATTTTTTACTCTAGACAGGTACCCTTTATCGGCCTCTATTGCCACCCTTGTACTCCTGAGAGCACGTATTGTCTTTGATACAGGGTCGTAATAGGGTAGCTTTACAGTGGCTTTCTTTTCGTTACTGTTAGCAAAAATGACCTTAATACATAGTCGCGGTGTTTCCCATTAAGTTAGATATGAATGAATTTCCATCGCCTTGGCTCAGTATGGAAGTGATAGAAATATAGCTGTAATAGCCATTTAGCAAGGCAGTTGATGGCCGAAGTCTAAATTAAAAAAAAAAAAAAAAGAGACGTGTGTTGACGCCTTCGAAACGAACAATTGTAGATACAATTTTTCTGCTTAAGTTCACCACCGTTTTCGTGATTAATCTTTAACTTTGTATAACTACATCGCGACCCAACCACTTTAGACTCATTTCTAAACAAGACTGTCCTACACTAACTATTTTCATACATAATCCTTACAGGCTATGGAGACCAGAGTTGCCTCGTTTGTAGTCGCTCGCGATCGCTAATTTTACGGATAGTTTGGTTGATAATGCAAAAGAGCGGAGGCAAGGGGGAGGCAAGGGGAACTCTGTTTTCTTTCCTATTCATATGTAACCCCAAAAGCCATCCCATTATGCCTCTCCCAGTTGGTAACTCCAACTCTTGCTTTGCGCTCTTTCCCATCATCCCCCTCTTGCGCCTCTCACTAGTATCCAGGACCTACACAGTTAGAAACATATAATATGGACACATATATCTTCTAGTATATAATGATATGTTGGCTTCACTTCCATTTAGACAAAGTAATGGGATCGCACTCCGAGCACATCTTTTAAAAGCCAGGTCTGAAAACGGGTATAAAACATGGGAAGTTTTGGTCTGAAAGGGGCTCAGGATTTGAAGAAGCGGGCCGGATAACGGCCTCTCCCCCCCACCCCCCAACCAAGTATCCCTTGGAGCACTACAGCCAGGCTTTATTGTAGGCCATAAATATACACAGGTTGAAAAAAGGTGTTTCCGTTTCCGTTTTTGTAACGGTTACCTCACGGAAACTTGAATATCCGCAGACGGAATTGTAACTAACCGTTGCGGGAAACACGTGTATCCGTCATGTTTCAGTTTCTGCGGACACGCTTAAACGCATCCCTTATACTCGCGTTTCCGTCAGGTTTACTCTTGCGGAAACGCTAACTGCCGTCATGTTTCCGCAGCTCGTAAATTCAGAGAATACTCAATTATCCGTTGAGTTCCCGGAACAATGAATGCGGAAACTCAGTTTGATCGGTTTACTTTCTGCAGCCTTCATGTTTCCCCAGATTCCACTTTCGGTGGATTATTCACTGGATTTCCTAAATGTGTTAACTTTACTTAACCATCCAGTTTCGAAACATATGTTCATTAATACTACCAAGCATCAGAAATGGTATACTTTATTTGCAACTCCCTTACACATTTTCTTACATCAGCTCACTCCTTAGTGAAATGAACTCTTCCTTTACTCGGTCTTCCCCCGGCCGTTCGCAGTTTATTGAGTAAATATCAGACACGTTCATGGTTGGTTTAGCATAGTGGAGTCTTAATTTTCGTAATAAATCATTTACGACAACTGCACTTTCGCTTACAAAAAGCTCTAAATATTCCTTTAACTAAAAAGCGAGATTGAAAGGCCCAACTAAACTGTGCAGTTTGTGCCATCACGAAGAAACATATATGTTCACTGACTGAAATAAGTAAGCGGGAAAATTTCTCCTAGAATACTTAATTATTACCGACACAGTTTGCTGGTTTCTGGTATGCAGCTTAGCATCGGTATTTTTAAGTCTTTAATGTCAAGTCTGTTAAAATGTACTCAAATAACCGTTGCTGTGTGTTAACATTTGAAAGGGTACGATACATTCCAACAATTTTCAGGCGTTGTTTTCAAGAAATATACCTTCTTTTCCTAAAATTATGGACTTAAATAAGTCCGCCAGTGGGCCAATGGGTGGAAGTTACTTTCTTGCCTTTAACGTAACCTGTGATCAAGCTTTTCTTTCCTCTTTGAGAAGAGAGGAAAAAACAAAAAAGCCCTCCTTTTCATGACAGACATAGATATAAAGGGACCTAAAGAAAGGGGATGATCGCAGGCTACGGTTTACGTCTTGGTTTGGGTTGACTCTGTCTCTTCTCCACTTCCCTCAAAGTTGAATTAGGCTGCGTATGATAAAGGGTTTTCTTAAATGAGAGTTTAGGCTTTTTTATCTTGTCATTATGAGTGTGCGGAGCCGCAGAATCGTGTGATAGTCTTTGATTTCCCGCACTGCCAGGAATGTCATCTCTACTAATAAGTTTGTTCATTCTACTTTTGTTTCCACCCATCCTTAGCCCATGAGATTTGTTTCCGTTGGTACCGTTTTCCTTTATGGTGATTTTGATGTTATGAGTGCCCACATAGGAAACGTTCATGCTGTTAGTTTCACGTGAGGTCCCATTTTTCTCATTTATTTTTTCTCTCGGTTTCATTTTCACGTTTCCTTTTTTAGAAAAAGCAGCTTTCATTTTATGCGACTTCACTCGAGCCTCATTTCGCAGACGACTCTTGCCTTTATGTTTTGGTATGGTATTCCTTCCAAAAACTCCAAGCGTTTTGATTGAAGGTTTAGCCTTAGCCGTTGAATTTTGTTGCTCGTGTCTTTGAATGGCTTTACGTTTTTGACTTGCCAACATGTTATCTTCAGCTTCCATATGTTGTACTGCCTGCACCGCTGGGTCATCCTCGATCGAAGGCAAATTCAGATCTTTGAGGTCTTCAGCTACCGAAGCAGCCTCGCGTCCTGGGTTCCACTGTTCTGCGCCCACTTGAGGTTGTAGACTACTTTTCGTGGGGTTTGAATCCAACAGCCTTTGTGCATGTACCTGCTCTGGTGCAAAGTTCCAGTTGTAACTGTTTACCTCAGCATTCGGCTGCTCTTGAATATTTTCAAACCCACCGCTATCCACATAGCTGGTTTGAAGTGGTGATGCCTGAAGAAAGTTAGCGTACGGATTTTTGTATTTCGATGAACTCAGACTGGTCTGGGGGCTTTCATAACGTGTAGTCTTCAAATGAAAAGAATTTATCCCAGTAGCAGGTTCCTTCACATTTTTGTCGTTGACATTCATGTTATCTGCTGTTTTACTTCGGACAGGAAGCTGACCACTCGATGAATCATCCGCTTCGTCCTCTAGCTTCAACTTGTTAGCGTAGCCGCGAAGAGTTTTCAACAAAGCTTTCATAGAAGTAGATATTTCCCTGATTTCAGAAGCACTTGGAAGCTCTATTTCCGGAGAGGTCGGCTTAATCTGCCTGTCTGCAGCTGTTTGTGCAGTTTTTGAGACAATAGCCTCCGTTTCCCCTCCAGTTTCACTATCGGTTGTTGAAAATAAATCCGAAACAATCGGCAAAGGTTTATCCTGAAACGACTTTGTTTCCGCACTTTTTGAACCTAGGCTATCAGAACGGAGAGACGATGTTGAGGTTAGAGCAGCAGCGAGATCGACAGGTTTCACAGTGGAATGATCTTCATCCTCGTCTGTCGCGATTCTCCCTATCGCATTCATCTGAAGGCCCAAGGGAAGGTCCGTCATTGATTTCGTTTGGGAACCTGCACTATTTTGTGAAGACGGCGAAAGCGTCGTTGGCAACACATCGCCATCTGACGACTTTGAATAAGCTTCGACCTGACTTGTCCCTGCGGTTGGATCAGAGAGTACCCCTGGCACTTGCAGTATTTGGTGTTGCTTAAATGAATGTTCAGTATCTTTAGATGATGTGGAATTGATCTTTCCCAGTGTTGTCGCCGACTGAATATTGAGGTAATGAGGAACCTTACTGCTTCGCAAACCAATTTTTTGTTTAGCCAGGGGCTGCTCTTTGCTTTTAACTGAAGGAACTGGTGTAGCATCAACGGTCTCTAACGTAAATGTTACCATTTGGTCACCTGAGCCAAGTTTATCAATGTCTTTTGACTTCGTGGAGTTGGTTGCCCTGTTTTCTGGCAAAGTAAGGATAGGCACAGCAGGATTGAGATTTTTATCTAAAAGTTTTGTAACCTTTTTTCTTTCCCCTGCATGGTCGTTAGGCGCCTCCAAAATTGCATCTGTTTCAGAAAGGTCACCCAAGGTGTGGTCAGTCGGCACAACATGTGCCAAACGCTCATTTTCAGTTTCATCGTGGTGAATTTTTGGCTTTTTCCTTGCTGAGCTGTCTTCATTGGTGTCCTTCACATTTAAGAGACTTGCTATGACCGCGGACATCAAGTCACTCGCCTTCACTTTGGAGTATTTATCTCCTGGTTTATTATGACTTGTAAGAGGATGTAGGTTGTCGTCTCTTGACATGCTGTTCATAAAATCCATTAAGGTCGTATTCTGTATAGACTTGGACATATTTTTCGTGTTGTAATTGGAAAACGTAAGTTTCTCTTTTGAATCGTCATCATGGAACGGTTTCCGTATTGTTTCGAAGTCAGGACGTTGCGGCTGATCAATGTTGATACCGCTTTTAGATCGGTTTTTGCTTTTTATTTCAAGGTTCTCTTGTACAGAGGAATTATGGGGCGCTTTCAGAATCGCCACAATCTTTCTCCCCAGTTGAGTGATAACATCCTCTTGTGAAGTGATTTTGCTTATACGTCCACCTAACAGAATTCCTTTGAAGTTGGTGAGTGTGTCAATTGTCTCATACAATGATCTGTTGGTAGAATTGCCTTCGAGAGAGTTCTGACGTTTTGATAGTATTCCAATGATACTATTCACAGCTTTAGTAAGGAGAACATTATCAATTGAAGCTGTCTTATTTAAGCTCGTGATTCCTTCAGCTAGCTTGGAATTCGACTGATTATTTTTGACTGTCGGATGTTTCAAGGGAAATGCATGAAAGCCTGCTTCGACCACTTTTTTGTCAAGTGGGTTACTTAAGGCACCATTGTTTTGTAAAAATGAGGAAATATTTTGAGCTATCTCCGCAAACGGACTTCCACTAGCATTCCATTTTTGAATCAGATCGTTTATTGTACCTCGTTTTAGCGCGTCGTCAACCAGTCCAGCGAGAATATTTTTCAACATAAGAAAGCCACTATCTCTGGAGGGGGATTTTTGTAGGTTAGAACTATTGGTGCCAATTTTTACGACGTTCTCTCTTGTGTTTGCATTCTGTTGTCCCACAGCTTCCGCCATTTCTATGGCGTTATTTATTTTGCTTTGGACCATTTCCAGTTCTGCTGTGTTCATTTGGCCATTTATCTCTAAATTATTGTTGGGGTCCATTTCATCGTCATTACTGAACACTTGTTTTTCAATTGAGCCAGATTGTGTAACATCACCTCCAGATAAGAGTGCTCCTAACATCTCCATGTCTTCATCAAGCGGGCTCTTCCTGTGGTGATGATGATGATGACGGTGATGGGGATGACGATAATGCATATACTGGTTTTTAAGTTGCGGTCCCTCTTGGAGATTTGGATACTTGGCGTCTGGTGAGATTGGTAAGTGATTTTGGTTGCGAGCATGTTTTGAGCTTTCATCTGATGATAGCTTGGCTGTTAGAGCATCTAAAGCATCACTTAAAGTTTCCAATGTAACAATTTTGTCATCTAGCTTTTTGATTTGTTCTTTGTTGGTTTGCTTAACCGAGTGTTTTCTGCTGCCGTTTATTGCACTCATAATCAAGCTGTTGTCTGTCGATTTATTGCCGTTGGCAGTATTTAAAACACTTGAAAGATCATTCAGAGCAAAAACCTTATTACCTATAGAGATAACAGGCGTCGACAAGCTTTTGCCGCCTGTAGCTGTTGTATCTTGTTTGGAGGATTGAAGCAACAACCCAGGCAGGATGTTTTCAATCAATCTTGCGTTTAGCGGAGTCTGAAGGTTTGGTTCCACTGCTGGTTTAACCGAAGATCCAAAATGTTGGGCCATTAAATTTTTGTACGACGAATCTCCAAGTGTTCCCAGGGCTAAAAGTCCTTTGGCAAGTCCCTGCCCAAAATTACTGGCAAGAAAGTTTTTAACTAAATCCTGAGTATTACTGAGAGGTGAAATATTTGATGACATATCGGCTGATGTTTTTGCAACAGCAGTAGCAATATCGTAATTATTAGGCTGGCTGATGTGATCACTGTATCCCGTTGGACCCAAGGCAGAACCTGTTTTGCTTATGCCCGATGACTCATCATGTGTGTGTGTGATATCGGCGTTAGAATTCGAAGTACTGCCTCCAGAAAACACCTTCAAAGGTGTAATGCCAACTTGCAGTTTTGACTTTTCCTTTGTGTCCACCAGTGTCGGCGGGGAATCCTTTGGGATAGGTAGATTTTCCCCAAGCAACGTTGAATTTCTGACTTGGGATTCCCCTCCCAGGTATTCGATAATTGGCTTCAGCTTATCTGTACCTTTTCCTTGAGGAACTGGAAGCAACATGCTCAAGTTCAATTCACCCATTGTGGACTGGGGGGCTGGACTCTTGCTACTCGATGTTAGGTCCAACGAAGAATGCACTGCGTCATATTGTTCTGAATCTGGAAGGTAATTTTGATCCTCTGCATGCCCATCTGCCAAAATGACACACAAAAAAATGGGTTCTTGTTTGTTTTTTTCCTATCGGAAAAAACGATTTAGGGGCGAATCGTGCTGACAAATATAGTACAATAACTTTAGAATAGTGACCAAGAAAAAATAACTCAAGCGAAAACTGCAAAAAGGAAAACCAAAAGAGTCGACTAGGCTCAAGATTGGCCAAGGGACCTCTTTAAGATTTCCTCACCGGTGCCAATCGACAAGAGACTTTAATCGACACCTTAACAATATCAATACGATAATTTTTAACTTCTCTAGACTTTTGGAACGCAACTTACTTGCTTCTTCCTCGCTTGGCTGGCATTTGTAGCTAATGACAGCGTACTTGTCAATCCCTGGACAGTGTTCTCCACCTTTAGTCAAATGATGATCATCCGCAGTGACGATACAACTCTCTTTCCCAGAGCACTTAGACTTCAAAGCTAACAAACTGTCTGCTGAGTTGGCGCACGTAAAAAACTTTCCGAGGGGTGTGGGACAGGTAGAAGGGGAATCCCGCCCCCAATATGCTGATAGAACATGAATCTTCCATCCTTGACCGCACGTAAGCTCTGTCGTCTCACCGTTGCACAACACAAACTTTCGTTTCTCTGGAATGCACGTGTACTTGACTGCCAAGTATTTATTAACACCTGGGCAATGTTTCACTCCTGGTGGCTGCAAAATACTATGCCTGGCGGGAATCTCGCAGTATTCCTTGTCATCGCACAGCTTTCGCACAATAGGGGTGGTGGAAGGATCACTGAGACAATTGGTGACCGGATCTCCATCTTCGGAGGGGCAAATTTCGGATGAAAGGCGACCCCAAAAGGCTTCCTGTATAGCGATGCTTGAGCCAGGAGACACGCATTCGAGGGACTTGTTCTGACCAGCGCAAACAATGACTGATTTTTCTGAGGAAAAAAGTTGTCCATTCATCAGCTTTAAAGTACTGGGAAATATAAAAATTGGCAGCCTACAAAATTAGGTTAATGGTGAATAGTACACCAGAGCTCGTTCACATGTCAGTGCAGCGGTCAATAATCTGCCTATAAACCTCTTTATGTAGTGTTACCTAGGTGGAAAGTGACAGCCGCGTTCTCCAGGTAAAATGCTGGTTGTAGAAGGTCAAGGAAATAGGAAATAGCGCTTTAGGCTTTTCCTTCACGTTTCAAGGATCTCAGTGCGTTAACATTCATTCTTCAAAAATGGTCTTCTCTAAGCGCTTTGAATTGACTTTCGGAATCTTTTCTGTTTTTCACTAAATTCACTTATCATTGACTTGCTGGGTGCGAATAACATTTAAGTTCGAGAACCTATATTTACATGTTATAGAAGGGGAAAGTGCCTTCCGTTAGCGACAAACCTGTTTCCAAGTCAATTTCACTTCGTGTCCTTCCAACTCTCCCTGGCGTTTCTGCCCGAACTGTGTGATGATAAAATTAAAATCAGTGCGCTCATAAATGATAGGTAATATTTCTTATCTCGTAACTCTTCAATTAGCTGGTGGATGTTACTGAGAGCTGTAACCATATTTCTTGTCAAAGTTAAGTAAATGCAAATTGAAAACGCGTAAACTGAATAAATAACCAAGTACTTTTAAACTGTAAAGGAAAAAATACCTCTTAACGTACATACCGGATAAATACATGTGAGTCTTCTATTCACAAAACTGACTGTGGTAATACAAAATAACCTAACAATTTATTCTTTAAGACTTCTCTGTGTGCCTTGTTTTGAAATCCTTAATTCTCTAAAATACTTGGCTTACTAAATGTTAAAATCCATACAATAATCGAACTGCTTCAGCTCTCTGCTAGAACTAGCTAAACAGTTCATTTATATGTATTATTATTTTAGTCAGTAAACTATAAACGTCTAAAAAGATTAAATCGACAACAAAATTCACAAGAATGAGCCAGGACACATTTTGATTTGAATAAAATTCCTGAAAGTATCTATTTAATCTTGGAAATGGTTTCGGTAATCGTCTTTGTTATATTTATTGGCGAATTATATTAATTAAAACTAAACTGAACAAAACAGGACTCTATCAAATCTCACCTGATAACTGGTCAAAAGTACCCGTTGAGACCACCCAGTCAAACAATACAGCAACAAGAAGCCAATAAATGAATATCAAATACTTCTTCATCTTCAGACAACATTCTTTTACATCCTAAGGCGTTTAATTTCACTTGAATAAAGGAATCTTGTTTTACTGGGATCTCTAAATTTGGTCTTCATTTTCGGTAGGACTTACTGAGCCGTACACAATCAATTCTTTCTGACCTCGTCACCAGCTAAGGGGTCACCTTGTTCACAAAGTGAAAATGTCAACCTTAATGTGAATTCCCACCCTGAAATATTTATAATTAGTATAATCCTAGCACAAAAGCGTTATAGACAGCTTTTCTTTACAAACCCTACAAATAGTTATTTTTTTCAAATCTAAAATATTATGGCGGCTCCTAGAAAACCTTCGCTGGTAATTTTTTTTGTAATTCTTACGTCACGTTCATTTAAGTGTCTCAGTGAATGACCATTGAAGTTTGGACAGCTTTTCGCTGCCAAGGTTTGACGAACGTCGATATAGCTGTACAGTGTAAGTTAATTTAATATGCTTATTTAAAGGGTAGCCTGTAAGCAAGCTCTCTGAGGAGCTCGAGGGCAGGGGAGGAAAAAAGCCGGGGATTTCGTTTTCCTCCGTCCCCTGCCCCCAGAGAGCTTATTAGCAGGCTTTCGCGGCCAAATGAGAGAACAGGTATGAGATACGTTTAACGAGGAAGGCCTTGTGCGCTGGCCAGTTACGTTCAACCGGAATATACAACCCTCAATACTAAAACAGTTGATTTCTTTTTTCAAAACAAAGATGTTTTCTCTCGATTTCTAATAACAATACGTTGGCATGTCGGTTTTTCGCGTAATTACACAAAGAATATTTGCATCATTTAGTATTTTGTTTGTCTCTCTTGAACAGGAAGCCAGCGCGTTCCTTTTGGGATAAGTTTCAAGACGGCAAATTGTGGATCTTCATGCTTCACCTAGCTTGCGAATGCAGCCGTATTTCTGGTTTTCGTTTCTCTCCACCCAAAAAGGGCGTCTGCGCACGCAGGCTATGCTTCCCCAGAACTCATGCTCGACGATACGAACCTTCTAGTGTGTGATACTGGGGTGCACTGGGAATTTGACAAAGTCAGAGGTTGATGATAAGCAATCGATTGAAGCTGAGTACGTCATACCAAGCAAGTTCAAGTACAAATACAAGTTTATCTATAAGATGATAGACTGTTTGGATCGTCTTGATTGAGTTCTCATCATTAAAGGGTCTTAATGGGTTAATCGTCGGCCGTAAAACTTCCGAACGGTTTAGACGTTAGGCGTAAAAAATAGAATTGTTTGATCGTTATAGACGTAAAGAAATGTTATAAAACGGTTGAATTTTTTCTAGCCACAATTTGTTATGTATAGAGTGTCAATATCGCTTGTTAGGACCGACTTTAAGTGTCTTGTCTTGTCTCGTGCTAGCCTGTTCCAAGCGTTCAGATGGTGGGGAGCGGGCCAAAAATTAGTTGTGCGCGGGCCCAGTCTCCCTTCGTGTTTCTTTTTTGCGCTCACCGCGTACGGTTTAACTTGCTCCCCACTATCTAAACGCCTGAAACAGGCTAGTCTCGTGCGTGATGGACCTCCTGGAGAGGTCCTTAGAGGCCTGAGCCTAAGCCAATGGAACAACCGTTAGCCGTAGAAAAGCCAAATTATTAACCGTTGACTGACCCACCAAAGCATTTCCTCCTTCGCGTCCGCTATCTAGTTTTGTGTTCAAAGGCACGATCAGTTTAGTGCGCATTCTCGATCCTTTTTTCATAATGACCTCAATCTAGAAGCTAGTACCTGATTTGAAAAATCCCAGTGATTTTAGTTGAAAGCTCTTTTAGGGGGTTTTCTGGTAAATCAAGTACTTTTTTCCAAAATTAAGTTGTATAAAGCATTTTATTGCACTTGTTAGGAAGCAAGTTCTATTTTCTTTCAAATTTTATACAATGCTACATTATTAAATCTCTCGCGTCTACGCGAAGTATAATTATTATTATCGTTATTATTTCTGAAGCGGTCCACGTTGACTATGATCGATTTGCTGTGGCCACGAACTTATAAAAAACCATTATTTTCATTAGCCTTTGAAAAACACCTGCTATTGTTCTGTTGGGCTAAGGAGATTTGCTGTTTTCCCCACACTTTCACTTGGACCTGCTGGTGGTCGATTTGAAGTAACATTTATAAACTTAGAAAGTAGTGGTCATGTTGAATGGGGTTCTACATAAAATGAGTCAAAGAATGAGAAAAAAAGCCTGAAAAGAAAACTGTGTCGTCCTGTTAAAATTTTCTTTGACACAGCTACTTCTTCATCGAATCACTCCAGGTTGAAGTTTAATTTCTTTCGGAGGGTACCTTCTTAGGTTTCAGTCGCCGCAGTGACTGATGAAAACTAACGCACTCTTATAGAATAGTATTTAAACATTGCTCAAGATATATACCGCATGACATCTATCTGAAAAAAATTCTGTTACAGTTGTTTATAACATAACTATACAGCTGCATGGCCGTACACAAGAATGAAACTTGTAATGTATGTCCTTATTTCAGTTACTGTACATCGCTCTTAAGGTGAATTTCCGGTTCCTGCAATACCCAGACCTAAACCACGAAGTTTTCTGGGTTCTGAATTCTTCCTCTGTTCTGTGAATTTACTTTTGAGAACAGGAATGGGTCTCATTTTACTGGATCCTAGTGTAGACTTTGAATGAACTTGGTTACTCTGTGAAACCCCTTTCAATTTCGGCTCTCCTTTCTGAAGCCTCGGAGTTCCTACTTGAACCAGTGCTGCGACAGGTTTTGAGTCTTTTTTCTGTGCTGTTGTTGATTTACTTTGGTTTTGCACTGGAACACCTTTCGGTCTAGCTGCTTGTGGAAATTTTGGAAAAGCTTTAGAGATCACATTTGGCGTGATCTTTTGTCGTGGGATGGAGGCTCTTTGAGTCCCAGACCCTTCTGGGGTGTTCTTCTTTATGTGGTGTATTCCTTCAATGATCATACGTTCAATAGCTTGCGCCTGTTCGTCCGTCAGCCCATTATCCGATGGACCCTCCTCTCCGTCCTGTGTCTCGGCTGATGCTTTAATGAGATTATTTATCTTTTCCAAGGCCTTTAACCCCCCCATTCCTAGCCGTCCAATGTTCAGGTTTTCACCAGCCGCATCAGCTGGTGCTTTTACTCCTTGTGGCCCATCATCAAGTTGTTTGAGGTCACTCACCACGTTTGGTGCGAGGCCTGGGTTAGGCTTTAAGGGTGACTTGACCACTGGTTCCTGATCATTCTGGGGCAGATCCTCCTCGGTTCCTAACAGGGGCGTAAAACATATAAAATATCAGCAAATCAAAAGCCACAAACCAATGAGTGGTGCCGGATCTCCCAGTTGTAGTCCTGGATCAGTACAATAATAACTTATAGAAAATCATGAAACGAAAACACAATACGTAAAACATACAATACGTAGCAAGCATCAATAACTGCAACTCTATCTCAAACATAGCAGCTTTGAATCTTTTTGCACTTTGCCATTTCAAATCTAAATAAACTTCTTGAAGAAAAAGGGGATGTTTAAAATTATGGGAAACAGACTGTTTTAATTGAATTGACAAAGACCAGATAGGCCACCATGAAATAAAGATGCTCCTTAGCCTGATAGCAGATCAAGGTTCAGAGAAGGTTTTTAAAGTTTATTCCGAGCTTCGCCCATCTTCATCTATAATCAGCCAACTTAATCCTTACTGTTTCTTTTACGGTCATTTTACCCATAATGCCGCCTTAAGGAGGCACATAATGGAGGCAATACAAATAAGTTACGTACACTTAATTGATTAACTAGCGAAGAGTCTGTTTGTAAAATCTGTCGAGTCAGGTACTAAGTTACCTATATTTGGGTGTGGTTTGCAGCTGTAATTAATTATCAAATACTTCTGAACTCCTGGACAGTTCTCTGCGCCATTCTGAACTTGATCGTAAGACGCATGCACATCACACTTTGTCAGTCCATCACATGATTTCTTAACAATCCCAAGGCTCTCCGGGGCCCCAGTGCACATGGTCTGTCCATTCTCAGCTGGACAAACAGTTGTAGACTGCCGCCCCCAGAACACGGAGTTAACTCCAATCTTCCACGAGGCCGGGCAGTTAAGAGTTGAGTTCTCGGAGTCGCACATGACTTCCTCTTTCGCGTCTGGAACGCAGGTGTAATTAACAGTAAGATATTTGTTTACTCCTGGACAATGTTGCGAGCCAGGGTTTTGTAACAGCGCATGCCTAGCTTCAAGCTCACAAGATTCTTTTCCTTCGCATCTCCCCTTTACAATGCCCTCTGACTCTGGAGCAGTGAAGCAGTCGAGTTGCGTATCACCATCGTCCGAAGGGCAAACGCTCGCTGACCGGCGTCCCCAGAATACACCGGTCACTGCTATATTTGAACCTGGGTATGAGCAGCTCAGAGGTTTCTTCTGAGTGGTACACACAGTTATCTCTTTGGCTGATAAAAAATAAAAACATTCTTTTAAAACAAACGGAAAGTACTAAAACTCAACTTTGAACTTAGAATGGATACTCCTAAAACATCTCCCAAACCAACTGCATTTTCTCTTCATCTGGATTTCTTGTTGAATATCTGTACAAAGACAGGAGTCCAAGGTGCTTATTGCCGTCCTCCAATCAATAAAAATTATATTAATCTACGTACGTTTCAGGAAAAGATCACATATTGATTTTATTTCCCAGCGTTTTGTGTTCGCACGTAGGCTATTTCCCGTTTTAAATTTTTACACTTATTAATAAGCAAGTACGTCAAGAAACCACGACGTTGATTTTCATAACATTTTTCATGCTAACCATTTTTAGAAATGGAAGGTTAGGCATGTCAAACAATGAAGAAGTAATGGCTACTCACATGACTCTAAGTCGATTTGGCTCAGACCAGCTCCTGCATCTGGCGTGTGCACTCCCCCTACCAAGAAAAGGAAAAGGTTTGTTTTTTTAGTAACTAAGGGAGTTGATAACATAATCTCCTGAAGAAGCAGTTTTGCGGAGAGAGCTTGGAGGGTTATCACTTATTAATTAACTTTACAAGAACCCCTTGAACACAGGAACTAGTTTGCAAAATGCTTAGAAGAAACCTATGTAGGAAAATTAATACAGTAACCAAGTATCACTGTATTTTTTTGCCAGCACCAGAAAAGGTTTCCTTTACCATCTTTCGTCACTATAGCGACTACTTTCTTTACTCCTAAAGGGTATTATTTAAACTTCTTTTACTCTCCTATTTACGTAGTTGGTTATTAGTTGAACATGGAATACGCCTGAATATAAGAAGAAAAAATCCTTTTATTGATTGTAGTAGAAAGTCAACATGACAGCGAGATAAGACCAACCAAAATACTCTGAGATCGGCGAGTCAAAATTAACAATGAATACAGTTTTTGTTTCACGACTGCAAAACATGGACGACCTGGAGTGAAATTAATCGAACCACAGGTAAATATTGACTAAGCAGTTGTATCGCCAAAAGGCAATGAATATAAGTACAATAACGGTCATTCGGTGCACAAAGTTGATACTCTGAACTTACCCTGGGCAAACGCGAGTCGTAATTCCAAGCTTGCTATCACGGCAAACAACAGGGAAATCACTCGAAGAGTCCCCATTACTGCCTGGAGAAAAACAGAAGATGGTTAAAAAGATTCCCTCAAGTAAGCACCTTATAGAGATGTTTTGTCGTGATATGTCCACTTGTCAAAACACCAACCCGCAAAGCAAATTTACCAAACAGGTGGCACTAGGAATTAAGAACAGGTCTAAATTCTCTTGTTAACGGTCAGTCACGAAGCAAACTCGCCCTGAACAGTTCTAAGCTATATTCCTTATTGTTTAAACACTTGCCTAACGAATAAGGTTCTATCAACAGCTAGCTTCCACCAGACGAAATGGTACTGACACATTCAGTTCAGTGTCCCTTCCACAGAGCACATCATTGAAAAGCAATTTACCAGAAAACGTTTTTGTTTTGGTTTGGTTCGACATCAGAGACACAACTAATAATGCAAAAACAGCCCCTGCCTGATAAAAAAAGGTCCGATTGGGGATCAAACCCATGAAAGTATTCACTGTCCTTGAATCCTCGATTAGATTTCAAGAACAACACACTCCCAGCGTTCTCTCTCTTATTTCAACAAGGCTTTTTAAAAGAGTGTGTTTTAGTCATAAAAACCTAACAGAAACACAACTAAACAAAAGCGATCAATAATTTTTTCAACGGAAATTTACCTCTTCCGGGGTATTTTTTGGTCTCCTTTCGTATTTCCTTATCCTTGGTTGTTCCAATGACTTCACTTGAAAATGTTTAATAATGAAACAAGCTCGTGACGCCACTTGAGTCGCTTTCAGATCTTCAATGGAAACAGCAGATGATCTAATGAACTCTTTGTGGTCAAGAGCTGATCATTGTTATTGTCAGTTTGTGCAGAAGAACGTAGAACAATTGACACATGGGGCTGGTTTAATCAGAACAAATTTTAAATTTGTCCAACCCTCACCTCTGAAGATTGTTTGCTTTCTATCAGCATCAAGAGGGCTAACAGCCAAGAGGAGAACCCTGTTAATCTGTTAATCTACTCCAAATAAACACCTTACAGACAGATCTGAAGGCTCACTGATGAGTCTTTCAAACCGCGGTCTAAGTTAGCCTTCGTTTAATTGAACGACTCACGAAGCTCAGAGGCTGTCTCTGTCAAGTGTGTTGTGTAGGCTGCTTATCGGTCTGGAGTCATTAGATTGCCTGATTTTGGTAGCTTCTCTTTATCCGGCTATATTGCTATCGTTAATTCAGTTCTATCAAGGGCTCTAACACCACCTTAAACAACAAGAAAACTGACGTAATGGTTTATATAAATATCATTTGCTATTTTTTTATGCTTACCTCTGTTTGGTTATGACAATCCTCGCTTAGCTGATTTTCAGTTGAGTGTCAGTCTAACCGCTGTTCGGAGCTATACATAAACCCAGGGGTCTCTGCGAGACAATACTTATTACTAGCGTAGTCAAGTCGCCAAAGCCTGGTTTCCCCATGATTGTCCGAATCGTCCCGATCTCCTCAGTCGTTTCAAAAAAATTTCGAGACGATCCGGACGACTAGGGCGATTGCTAGTTTTATGATCGTCTCGATCGCCTCAAACAAAATCCCACTTTCAGTGCCCGTTTGCAAACTGAAACGTATAATGAAGTAAAAGCACTAAATGATGCCTAGAGAGAATTATTCTCTTTTGTTGATGCCGTTTGCTTTTTAGGTGTTTTACCCAATCTGTTGGGTGCGTTGCCTGAGCAGGCAGGAGTGCCACAAAACCTAATGGGGCCTGAGTTTAAATGCGATGAATTCTGACTAACGACGATATTTAGTGTTCCTTTTTGGAAACATGGCACTCGCTGGATCACTCTAATGAACAAGGAACGTGATTCACTTCTTCTGAGCATTTCCATCTGTTCCTCAATAGTCCGAAATACAAACGGAGCTTTTTGGAGGTTACCGGGTTCATTATAGTCCACATTAAACATTTCTACTGCATGATTAGCAAATCTCCTCTTCGCGGCAAAATCTTCTAATTCCACGCCCTCTTTTGAACTCTGTCATGCACAAACGTGGACGCGAAGGCAAAAAATAAGACTGGCATGATCCTATGTGTCTACTGAGGTCTACTGATGGTACAGAATTTTATTTCTTTTAATTTAAAAAGGCACATTTGAGCAATTGTATCAAATAATATAGTGAAAGGAAAGAAATCCAAGTCCCATTGTATTAAACGTTTTTTCCTTCCGCAGTGCTTAAATCCCAGCCTCAGTGCAGTAAATCCCATTTTCAAAGTACAGAAAAGGCAAATCCCAGTTCCCATTTTACCCTTCAGGACCCTCTATCAGTTGTTTAAACAGAATGTTGGAATTACTTAAGAAACAACTAGAAACTGAAGGTTGCCAAGATCCAGCCTTATGCTACTAAATTCAGTCAAAACCACAAAATGGAGCATTTCCTATCGTGCTGAAAGTCACTATAAAAAACGCAATGACCTCGTATAACAGATAGGCATCTGATGCTGAAATATGTTCACATATGGTGATCGACATAGTAAAGGAACGTCCTACAATGAAAAAGTACCAAAGCAATATAAACTTGGGAGTAATCTAAAAGAAAATGGAAATATTTATTCATTTTTTAAAATTCTTACTAAACACACAAGCTGCTGATATTTCTGGTAAAGGGATTTTATCTGACTGACGAAAGTGGTGTCAGCGGTTGAACACCTCCAAAAGCGCCGATTATATCTCCCCCCACTGTATGCGAAGAGTAATACTTATTCGTGCAAATTCAAAGTAAGAGGAAAAAAGTGTTCTTTGACCTAAGCTCGACCTGATGCGGTCCGGACGGCGATGTTTTTTTTCCAGCAATTGCCATACATTACAGTTTTTTTTATGTGTAATACATCATATTTGTATAGCTTTCTGTTTTCTGTTCATGCTTTTAGTTTACCGCTGTACATTGTGTACATCAGTTCTGCTTGTATTCAGCTACATTTGTCCAAAAACATTTACGTTTACAAAATGAGTTTTATACAATGAATGATTATATTCATGTAAGTTTACCTAAATATCCTTTGTTTAGCCTTTTTATTTACATAGATATATTTGACTTTCTTTTTGATGGAAGGTTGAATCCGATCAGTCGTTAACTAGTTTCGTTCCTTTCTAGAATCACGTGACCCTATAACTTTGGAACGCTTCTTCAAATCATCGGGACTCCATATTCTTGATCTGAGTCTGAGGTTACGATAAACCGAGAGAGGAATAAGCCCGAGTTGTCCTCGTCGTCCAATATCAGGACTGGGTCGACAGCTGTAGTTAACGATAAGATACTTTTCCAAATTAGGGCAGTTTTCGCCCCCATTTTGTAATTCCTTGTAAAATGCTTGCACCGGGCAAAAGGGAATATTATTGCATTTGCTCCTTAATTTGGACACAGTTTCTGACGCTCCGGGGCATACTTCCTGTCCTTTTGCAGATGGACACACTTCAGCGTGTTCGCGGCCCCAGAATGCTGAGTTGATCTTGAGTAACCAATCAGATGGGCAGGATAGTATGGACCTTTCAGAGTCACACAAAACAACTTCCTTTTTCTGTGGCACACATGTATAGTTTACAAGCAGATATTTCTGGACGCCGTAACAGTGTTTTCCATTTTGTAATATATCGGCCCTTCCTTCTAAAACACAACTTCCCATTCCTTCACACATGTCTTTTACGACATGCTCCGCCTCAGGGGCTGTGGGGCAGTCTGTTTCCGGGTCCCCGTCCTCCGAAGGGCAAATGTCGGGGGATTCCCGTCCCCAAAATACTCCTGTTATAGCGATTGCTGATCCCGGAGACTCACAAGTCAGTGGACTCTTTCCTTTTGAGCAAACTGTCACTCGTTTATCTGTGAATAAATCATATTAACGGCGAATATTAAAAAAGCTTTCAGCAGCGTTTTTCATTTGAATGAGGAATTAAATATGAGACAAAAGGTGTGTTGACATGCCGATAACTCTATGGAAAAGTCGAGGATAGATGATAAGACAACGCACGTCTCATAAAAAGGTCGTTCAACATTCCTGCCTTTTCTAGTGTTTTGTCATCAGCGGGATAGTCTAACTCTAAATAAGAAAATTGAGAATGCACGTATTTTCGTATTTTCGGGACCTCTCAGACGTTTACAATTTTATAACTGGTCTTCAACAAACGATAGCTCTCAATTTTGCCAAAAAAGTCATAGTTAACTTATTCATGGAGCTTAAAGCTAATGTCATTTAATTTTGGTTGTATTTTTAGCCACTCCTAAAGTACTGATACAGTGCTATATGGGGATTTGGCATCTGCACTCGTACTAGTGCTTGTCGTCGATGCCAAATCTCTCTATTTCCCCCTCATTACACGCGTCCATTTGGCTTAACAGCAAGGCGATTAAACGAACTCTTACTCAATTGATTCGCGAGTTTTTATCCTCTCAGAAGTTTACACTTTTATAACTGGTCTTCAACAAACGATAGCACTCAATTTTGCCAAAAAAGGTCATAGTCAACTTATTCATGGAGCTTTAAGCTAATGTCATTTAATTTTGGTTGTATTTTTAGCAACTTCTAAAGTACTGATACAGTGCTATATGGGGATTTTGACATATTTAAAAACTCCATCAACCGGGAACTCTCTGATTCCTGCTAAGTCCTGGGGTCGAGGGCCGTGGCTTAAACACTGACTTATGCACAATTCAAATGTGACCGGTGCACACCACTGCAGAACTTTCTTCTGATATATTTTAAATACTACATTCTTACTTACCTGCTTCCAAGTCTAGGGTCGTCAAAAGCTTCTCTTTTTCATTAGTTGAACCGTAGGTAAGTCCTATTGGAAAAAATAAATAAGATGTGTTATCCGCGCACGAACCAGTGGACCATTCTGCTTGACCGTAACGTGGCCACATCAGATTATTTGGCGTGCAATCATGGGGTTCTCTCTTCAAATTCCATCGCCAAATAACATGAGATTGCAGCTTTATGGTCACAGGTAATAGCTATTGATTTAAGCTTAAACAGAGAGACTATTCAGGTAAGGGGAGGACTAACATAGAGGGGTGCAGGCGTGAAAAGAAGTACAAAGTAGTGACGCCTGCGTTCTGTCAATGAAGGGACACAACGCAGAATGTAAGAGTGAGAGAAGTGAGAAGTGAATGTCCTAAGCTGCACTTAGGAGCAACAAGAAAAAGACACCGCTCATAGTCCAACATCAATATTTTTGGTTCAATATGCCGTTAAGAGGGTAAACAAACCATTTATAGCTTTGTCAAGTAGCAGGCCACACCAGCCAACCTTTTGCGCGATCCAGTTGATTCTAGTATTTAGAAGACACTCTATGCTTAAAGTCTCATTTTTCCAGAAGCTGCATTTTCTGCATCTATTAAGATTATATTTACATTTTCTTAAAGGAAATACTAAATAACGTGTGGGTGATTAAGTCAATTGGAAGGTGCCAAGAGTCTATAACGAACCATTCACCCTGGGCAGGTGATATACTTGTGCAGTTCCAAAGCACTGGTTTCCTTTGTTTCTACGTACAACAATATATAGCTCGCTCTTAACGGAGGGTAAATTTCTAAGAAGCTAGATATCTCAGTAGGGGGTCAGGGGACAACACGGACAATAATATATATGAAAAAAAATCACCACGACTTACCAGACATAGTTAAAAGAACCACGAAGTAAATAACGTCCTTGCTGTCCATTGGGAGCCGGAAATGGCCAATTCCTCTGTTTGGCTTTCAAACTACGTGCGTTGAATTAATCTGATATAGGATTTTAGGTATAGAAGTATTTAAAAACGAAAACGCGCATCGTAAGAGCAAATAAATATAGAATAAACACACTTAGCGATATCGGGTCAAAATGATAAACAAACCTTCCTTTCGTCGGCGCACAATCGCCATCCGCGTCATCACATCGACAGTTAATGATGTTTTAAAGTAAAGCTAGATTTCAATCTGGACATAAAATTTGTGATAGCTTATAAAAAAATACCTTCTGTTGATATTTTTTGTCGAGAAATGACGTTCGCACGGAAGTATGAGCACGAGCTGTTAATAATTAAAATCGTAACTTGCACTTGTTCCACTGTCAGTACGTGGTTTTGATTTTTTGCGGGTATGCATTGTAGGTGAATTAACAAGAAATATTTGCTTTTTCAATTAAGAGGAGAAAGGATATGAGTTTCACCTAGTACACAGTTTACTGTCATTGACCAAAATTATGGTACGAGCAGAACACGGGTCCCATAATCTAACAACAACGTTTGCCAAATGTTAGTGCGTCCAAGTTTGAGGACGGTGTAATGAAGGCTTTTAGATAATTAAGAATTCAGAATTGTCCCAAGATATTTCAAGTAAAGGCCTGCCTTTACCGATATGCGTTCTTGTTTTTGTAGAGAGATAAATTAATAAAAAGATTCTTTTCGATATATTAAACTGACTGCAACTTTATAGTGATGCCTAGGGGACAAAAAAAACCAAAGCAAATTATTAATCGTGTTCATTAATTTTCTTTGCTTGTATCCTTTAACGGCGAATATTAACATATCGAATTTTAATATATCGAAAGGATCCTAATGGCTGATTCTCTCTGAAATAATACTAATTAAAATGCAAAAGGACTATATCTAGAGGTGTTACGCTAAGCAACGCCTCGTACATCTTGTCTAACAACAGCGTAATAACACTACGAGAAAAAGTGTGCAAAACATTGCTCCGTATATGGTAACAGTCTTTTAGCATAACAATATACACAGTGCTTGACAACGAGGTCACTTAAACTGCAATACGTCTTTATTGCATACACAACTAAATGCTCAATTTACAGAGGATTTGTGTGGAATGTTCTCTATAATTTAGTTTTACAAAGCAGATAAATGAAAACAAACTGCAATTTAGCCTTGATTGCAAACGAAACAACTGTCCCGCAAAAATGTATTCAATCGAGAAACCTCTTTGGTTTAAATAACTGGATAGGAATGATTCTTTAAATAAGGCCGTGTTATCGAATCCAAAAACAATACAAAGTGTTTCACTGCGCATACATTCTGCGGTCACCTAAGCTTAAACTCAAATCTATAATCAACAAATAGTCCTCTTCACCTCTGTATACCAAAAATAAAGATGTGCGCCTGTCACACCTACTCTTTTGTGCTTAACAAATTTTCTTGTAGGAACAACCAGCTCCTTAACAAGGCTGTCAGGAGTGTCACGCAGTAACAGGAAAACCTCTATTGCTGCGTTATTCACTATTCAGCGAAGCGTGTTTCACATTTTCTTTTCTTCTTTTTTTGTTCGTCTTTGTTTGATCTAAGTAGAGACAGAGTATTTGCTTTTTCATTGACTGCAGATATTAGAAAATAAAACATACACCATTGCAACCTAATTGGTACCCGCTTGTTACTTCTTTATTAGTTTGGTCGACTCAGATCAAATTAAATTTTTGCTGGTTATTGAATTGAAAATAAGGGGAAAACTCAAGTATTTGGAGAAAAATCTATCCGCGCAAGGCAGGCAAACTGCAACAAACCCGACCAACACATTGAGTTCGTCTCTGATAGGAACAAGGACAATTTTGGGTGGGGGAGAGCTCTCTCCATTGCGTGGGAATCACTAATTTCATCTCTGAACAAGGCAAGGCTCTTATACTCTTAATTATAAGGTCTGAAAAACGCTTTCGTACCTCTCTTAGCTAATGCATTGATTTTGTCACTTGCTAGAGCTCTTTCCCACAATGCAAGATTATCGATCTCCAGTGGCACTCTGAAAGTGGGTGCGTCAGAGTTGTTTGGACGTCCAATTTCTACGTGAGAGAATGCATCGTTTGGCCTTGAAACTTTGAAGGACTTTCCACTTGTAATTTCCTTGCCATTGACATACAGCTTAAGTAAGCCGTCCTTCTTCCAAGTAAAAGCCATGTTAAACCATCCTTGAGGAAGATTTGTTGTTTCTACCTGCCACTGTTTGTGATGTGTGCTTAGTGTAATGATGTAACGATTCAAGAGATGAAGAAAGGCAAAACCACGAGCCTTTGTTGTTTGACCTCCGCTGGACAAGAAGTACGAGCTGGACTTGTTATGGAATTTTGTTTTGTCCAGCTTGAGCGATGCCATCACTGTCATGCCCTTATGTTTACACTGATCTGGATCACTGAAACATTTTCCTGCGAATACAAAAAGTTATTAGCTATTGCGGTCCTTTGGATGTGAATTGGAGTATTTCATGTAAAGCCAGTGCCGGATCCAGAACAAAACGGAGGAGAAGGGGGGGGGGGGGGGGGGGGTGGGTCTCAAAAAAAATTTTTCGGCCCTTCGGGCATCAGTTTGGTCTTAAAATAAGCGGGTGGGGCCCCTCCCGTGGATCCGCCATTGTAAACTCCCAGCATTTCTCAGCATTCTTTGGACAACCAAGCCTGCGTCGCAGACGTAATCTACCCCAGGTTAGTACGGTCTGCAAAGCAACGCCGAAGTCCTTGTTCTGGATCCCAACGGGTTTAACAAATTACCGGATGTACGTTTCGAATTTGCCTTCAACTTGATTAGCAAACCATGGCGCGTTTGTAAACCCTGATTCACAGGTTGGGAATCAGAGCAACAACGGACTTAACTAGGACCCAGTTGTTCGAACGCCGGTTAACGCTAACCCAGGGCTAAATTAATTAAAGTAATTTTCTATATTCTCTTTAGAGTATCCAATCATCAAATTTTAGGCAAAGAGAATTAAAGCTCTCATATCTGAGTTTAAATTTCGCACTAACCCAGGGTTGTCTTACTTCGAACAACCCGGCCCAGAGGTTTAGTTTAGTCTGTGGTGCACGCTATAGACAACCAATCCCTTCCTAATCACACTCATTACGTAGCCTCTTTATTATCTAAGGTAAATAATGATGAAGGAGGGCTAGCTCAAAATAGCTATTACTAACTTTCTGCAATAAATTTTCAACGCCAAACTGGAATTTAGATTACACGAAAAGTGTTACCTTGAAAGTCTCCAAGAGAAATCCATCCTTTCTTGTCACTTATTGTGGCTACATGTCCTCGCGCAATTGTCGAAACAACTCGCGCGCCTCCCATAAACCGAGCCACTCTTTTGTGAAGAACATCATGGGATTCTCCTGATGAGAAATCTTCAAACTGCCAGAGGTAGTCAGCGGATTTTAAATGTTTTATAACTGAAACGCGGCATTGCGAACGAATTAGACTTCTAAAATCTTTACATGTATTGTAATTACAACAGAGTAGGTCATTGTTGATTATTCACCAACAGATTACAGCAAAGCAACGGAAGCCGCCCGCTGAAAGGAATAGCCTGCGTCGAGGACATGCTAAAGCTTCTGTATAGAGCCGAACTATACAAATGGTTTAGACGATACGTGAGCCGGATGCAACGCAGGCTATAAAAGGAAGGGCTTATTCCGTTTAATCACAAAATATTTCCCAAACTTGAGAAAAGAAATATCACCTAAATATTATTGAACGAGCAAATAGTACTAGTTTTAGCAAATAGTACTAGTTAAATCTGGTACTATTTGCTCGTTCAATAAAATTAAAAGTAAGGGGAGGGGACGTTAAAGTTGAAGTAGAGGTGCAAATCCAGCAAATGGTCAGATCAGGACTCAAACCCAGACCTTGACACAGTGCCCAGCACTTACTGACCACTTGGCCAAGTAGCTTCCTCCTTCTTTCTTAAACTCATGAATAAATCAATCATAAAGACAATACAAAGAGACTTAATATTCCGTAAGTGTTTGAAAATCAGATGAAAAACCCTTCATTTTTGCATCCTTAATTTCCCTTTTTAGCTCTTGGCTCATTTTCTTTGTGAATTAATAAAAAAAATTTGTTTCATTACAACATCAAACTACTTGTCTGCACGTCGTATTTTCAACTCTCTTTTCAGTGTTTGATCTTGTATTAAACACCATGTCTCAAATTACATATATTATTTCCAACCCTACCAGCATCGTTCCTCTTCTTGTTAGTTTCATGTACCGACTTCTCCGTCGGTGATTTGTGTGAGAGTATGTCCCCTCTTTTCTTTCCAGCTGCAAATATAACAAGAGTGTAAATCATAATGCCTCATTAAATCTTTTAACATTTGACTAGAAATTTCACAAAAAATTCACAAAAATTCCAGACAACTTTTCGTACAATTAAAAAAAACAAATAGCACTATGAGAAAATTCTATCAAAAAGGTTTCATTTGAATGGTAACACCATAAGATTTTGCCCCAAATAACTATTATAACTTGATCTAGGCGTGAAAAGGTTACAGATGCAGTTTTGCGTGACATTGCAACGTCTACGACCTCTGTTTTCCGTATAGGACACTGACTCAAGTGACTGCTCGGTTCAATAGACTTTTTTACCGCTAAGGTCGCCATATTGAAGTAATTCGATTTTTAATCATTATTACATCCAAACACGGCACAAGGATCTTTTTTCCCATTACAATCTTATTCTAAGAAAACTTTAAGAAAAAATGTCCCGAAAAGTGCTCGAAAATACAAACGAAATGTGCTCATGCCCCCTGGGCATCCTATAACACTCCTTAATTAATTCAATATGGCCGCCGTATCGGTAAAAAGGTCTATTCGTCGAAAGAATAGGACCATTTATGCGAGCAAAAATAAGACGTGTCCTAATCACACAAGGCGCATTTTGAATAAAACACGAACTTGATGTACTCGTATAAAATAATAAAAAAAATAATACAGGTTGTACCATTTACACACGCTAAGACGTCTCTTTGGCCATTTATACAGGAAGTTCGCGTTTTATTTTCCTCGTATAAATGCATGGCCCAAATGTTTTCAGTCTTAACGGTAATCAGTACATTTAAGAATAAAGTACATCAGACTACTTGTGTATATCAGGTGTGACCGTTCCTCACCTCGTATTCTTCGCATTCTCTTTAGTAGAAGTCTTTTTAGTTTCTTCTTCTGTTTTCGGAGCCACTGCCATCTCTTCCTTTGATATTGCCACATTCTTTTACCTGCGCGTTGTTTTCTTATCGCCAGCAAACGCCGTCTTCGTTTAACAGAAATCAGCTGCCTTTGATACCTAAACCATCTAACACGAATGCTCGCGGCTTTTCTTATTTGATAACGCCGCAAGATTTGCAAACGCCGTAATATTGCATAACGCCGCAAACGTCTGTAGTAAGACATCTTTTGCGAAATACTCACAAGCCCTCTCCTGATCATAGTGAGACGCATACCCATGCGTCTTTGACGGGCCCTTACTCTAAATTGGAGCGTCCTTAACCTTGCTGCCCTTTGGCGTAATCTGCGGTATCTTGCTCGAATGGCTCGTTGTCTAAGAAGAATTTTTCGCCGCAAAAGCTTAATTCTTTTTCTAGCTAATGCCACCATTCGCCTCCGTTCTGCTTGTTGCCTTGCTCGGAATTTGGCCATCATTCGATACCGCCTTAGCCTCCGTAATCTGGAGATTTTTCGCGCACGCGCCAACCTCCTGCTAGCCAATAACCGCAATCTTCGCATACGTCGTCTGGCCCTAATTCGCAGGATCCTAATGGCTCTTCTTCTTGCTCGGAGCATGCGCGCACGTCTTTTGGCTGCTTGTAGTCGGTAATAACGTCGCTTGAGCCTCAGTTTGCGAACACGAATTCTTGTTTTCATTTTTAGAATTCTCTTTCTCAGGACCATCCTCACTTTCCGCACTGCCATCAATCGTCTTACTTTCCCCAACATTTTCAAGCGCCTGACCCATCTAGCAACGAGCACCTGTTTTCTTTTCAATAGCCTCAACTTTAGTAAGCGTCTTTTCAATCTTCTTTTCAATTTTCGGGTTTTTGCTACGCGTGCTCGCTTTCTTCGTTTTCGTCTAGCTTTTCTTCTTTTCTCCCGTAATTTTCGCCCACGTCTTTTTCTTAATCGAGTCCCAGAACCTACATAAAAAGACGAACATCTTAAAAACAGCGAAGGAATGAACAGATATACAACCCCAGGCCCTTTGATATGTTTTACTCGGATTTGGAGTAATAACTAAAGGTTACATAGCGCGGGCGAGTTTCAGGCTTCTGAACGACGGTTACAACGCTCTTGCTCCAACGGTGGTCCTTTGCGTGAGTTTCATAAAACGCGCGTGATCAGATTAAGAGTGATAGGAGGTACAAAAGCGTGTGATCAGATTGCGTTTCAAGCATTCATACTCAGTGGAAATCCAAACGAATGCTGGCTTTATACGTGCCAAGCAAGCGTAAAAGCAACCTAGAGATTAGGAGTGGAAACTTCTCTTGCCGCTTGCAATTAAGCAACACTTTCGCTGTAATGTACTAAAGCCTGTACGCGCAGCATTTTTTATCCAAATGTCAATCGAAACCGCTTCTTATACTTAAGTTTTTTTTTCACAGTTACTTAGAAGTTCAATTACTCATCTAATAGGTCAAAACAAATAAAGGTCAGTGCTCACCTGTTCTCGGCTTCGGGCGAGTGTAAGGGCCTGAAAATACAACAAAAAAATTTGAATTTAGTATGATAATCGTGGTCATCGTTATCATCGCTTTAGCTGTACTTAAACGAAAGAACTTTCGAATAACGTGGTTATTTCTTATCACATCTTCCTTACTTTCATTTTTGTATCACTTATAGTTAACGTGGAAAATATGAAATAATATTTGGACTTTTCAGTAAATACCTCGTACGAAGCCCGTTTGCTCTGATTCGGTTTGTACTGTAAGTTACGAAAGTAATTTTTTCAACTAGGAACCTATAACTTACAGAACGGAAGAGCAAACGGTAAGACAATTATAAGAACGGGCATTGATAATTGACGCGCGTCAAATCCTAAACACGAGGAAATGGCATTTGCTTAACTCTTAACATACTTACAGTCCCTGTAAATATGTTTCAGACATATATAATTTTGGTTATCAAAAACAAACTTGAATTTACAAGACTATGTGTGTGCTAATTCAAACATGATAAGAAAATGTCTTTATCCTTGCCGCTAAACAATCTAAGAAAAGGATAATCTTCTATTTGTCTAAATTAAAACTCCAGTATCTGGCACCTTTTCCGATCGTGTAGGCGTCGATAAAGTTAGAACCTCCCGCGCTGGCTCTGAAGCGACCTTTGATAACTGGTTTTCTTGTGTAAGTTCTTGATGAAAACGTTCCATAACACACGCCGCGCCTGCGAAGAGCGAAGGCACGATATCTCTTACGCCTTGCAAGAAGAGCGCAGCTAAAAATTTTTCTTCTCCCGGTAACTCGGCCTAATCTCATCCCCAGTGCTCTTCCTTTCGGAGATCGAAAGCGTCCTATCCAACGGTAATGCCAGACGGAGCCTCCCTTTCGAGACCTCGGACGAGGCTTATAGCGACCTACGACGAGTAAATCAATCAATCAATCAATCAATCAAACAATCAATCAATCAGTCAAACACTCAGCCACACAAAAACACTGTTTCTTATGCAAATGTCTGTTCTAAAATTTCTGGGAAAACTTTGATAAGTTTGTGTTCATGCTCACTTTTCGTGTATTGTGGGAATGGATGCACCGTTTTTCTCTGTTCTCTACAAATCTAAAAAGCTAGGTTTCTGCAGACTCTGATTGATGAATTTTTACGAAGTTTGATTGGCTCAACGGGTTATCGCCTCATAATCCTGCTGCGACCATATATGGTAAATGGTTTCATAATGAGAGTATTTACAAGGGCCACCCGACATTGCGCTGCACTAACGCACTAAGCGATCCACCTGATTCACGGGCAATGCAAATTCCGACAAATTTACGAACCTCGTTACGCGACGGTTTTCGGCGTAGATGATAACCAGCGATACATGAAGACTAATCTTTCAGATATTTATATCGAATTTTTACCTTTTCCAATTTTGTAGGCGTCAATCGAACGCAGTCCACCAGAACTTGCTTTAAACTTTCCATACATGCGAACCTTGCCTGAGTAGGTTCCTGAATACCTCGACACATAACAGTCGCCTCTATTACGCAGTGCGAATGCTTTGTATCCCATGTTACGAGCACGCCGGGCACATTTGAAAACTTTGTTTCTTCCCTTCATTCTCCCGACAAAACGACCCAGACTCCTTGTTGTAAGCGACTTGAAGCGGCCAATGAACTGATAGTACCATGGTGATGCTCTGGGCTTTGGCCTTAGTGAGCCTAATGAAGTGTCAAAATGTCAATCATAATCAATTAAAATTGTTATACTAATACATGAGAAATTTCTGTAATTTGATTGGCTTAGAGCAGTGGTATTTCAGCTTAATTTGAAATACCTACATGTGAAAATTACAAAGCTTTTGCAGGAAGTAGTATAAACAAATAATAGCATGATTTTTAGTGATATTTCAAAATTGTCTCAAATTTCACTCGCCTAAAGGCTCGTGAAATTACATATAACAATTTTGAAATATCACTCGTGGTATTTATGCCAAATACCACTACTAATCATGCTATTACCTATACAAACTTTTAAGGATAAAACGCAAGACGTTGTTTGATCATACAAATCTTGCAAACAACAACAGCAACAACAACAACTCTAACAATCGCAAGAGATGGTACATTATAAACATGTGCCAAAAGCTAAAGCTGATCGAGGCAGGCAGTGTGGGGACGCTTCATATGGAGATTAAATTCTCATATTTAACATGTTTGTAGAATATATAAAATAAATAAAATTAACGTGATATTTTATGATACCTGATATTTCATGAATAAGGGTGTCTATGCCATTGTAACTATACTGGTTTTGAAAATTAAGAAATAGGTTCCTAAAAAGCGTGCATTGAAAGTTTTCTCGGCTTCTCAGGATATTGTTTCAATGCCAAATGGAGTCCGATTGTATATATTGACTTCCCTTCCTCTATTTCTTATCAACAGACATTTCATATATCAATATAAGTCGTCGACCTTTTTTTGACATCTTTCAAGAGTGAAAAGCAGTTTCGGAGATTTGCGGTTCTTGTCTTTTTTTGTCATCATGAGTGTTGCTAGGAAGCATATTCTCTAAACCACTAAAGTTTGAAAACGTTACAGTCAAGAAGACTTTTGCAGGGAGTGATCAAGCAACGTTGTTTGATTAGTCCCTGCAAAAGTCTTCTTGACTGTAACGTTTTCAATTTTATCTGTTTTGACTGATCACGATCTTTTTGGAACCGACGTTGAGCAAGATTGTTCGTACACGGTTTTTGCAGTGGTTTTTTTACCTTAACTAAACACACTAAACTTTACTGAATTACGGAACAGCTAGAACCCGCGCACCTTTGTCTCCTTTCGCTAGTAGGCAAATGATGTGAGTTTGTTGTTTTGGTTATTTTAACGCGCCAATTATATTACTCATTTTAAGTTCATAAAAATGGTTCTTATAATACTCCTCATTTAAAATATGTACAGGAATAGAAAAATCAGAGATTATCCTAAGAAATAAAAATTTACTCTCTCCTGCTACAGGTTTGCTGACTAAATGTAGCTTAAAACAAGGAAATAGAAAAGTAAGGCATAGCACATGGTTCTCATTTTGATTCAAAACGAGTGGCTGCTGCATGTTTTATCTATCGCTTCTAGTCTCACCTCTTCCAATCTTATAAACGACCATACCGCGGAAACCAGAGGTTCTTCCATATTTTGTCAGCGGTCTTCGTGATCTTGCACCGTAGCAATAACGTCTGCTTCGCAGTCCAAAATATCGGTATCGTTTCTCTCGAGCCATAAGTGCGCATTGCTTGACTGGGTTTACTCTTTGTTTAACCGTTCCAAGGTACCTGCGGCCTCGAATGGATACACCCTTTGCAATTCGGTAAGTTCCAATCCTGCGATAGTTCCAAACTCGTCGTATTGGCCTTGGGCGTGGTCTGCGGGGTCGAGGTCGGGGGCGCATTCCAGGTCTAGATGAGCCTGAAGGATTCACAGTATAAGTTGATCACAATACACTACCACCCCGCGAGTAAAAGCCTACATTTTCCCAAGTTAGCCTGAACAGGTTCTTACAAAAATGGTAATTAACACAAAATTAGGCTACTCAGGTTCCTAAATAGGTTCTCATTTTCTGAAGAAAAATATTACTTTGTAGTTAAGAGTTAGCCTTCTACTCACAAAAAAATTGCTTACCAGTAAAAATTATTTTATAATGACTATAATAACAAAAATTATAACCCTTTCGTGATTACATGAATTTCGAAGTTCTCCTTCAGAGTACACATTATTTTATAAAAAATTAGAACCTGTTACAAACTTTAGGCTAAACAGGTTCTTCTATAGTGAGGGTCTGACTGAAGTTTTTTTAGCCTAACACGTTCTTCAGTAAAAACTAGGTTCTTAATTGCGGGGGTTGTACTCTACATTGGTTTTCGCAAAGTACATGCAGAATAGCTGTGTGAATTTGTGGTAGATACTTCGAAAATTTTAGAAACGTCGAGAAATTTCTTTTTAGATTAAAATCAGACGAATTCTTTTCAACGAAGTTGAAAAGAACAGTTATTACTGGCACAAATATCTACACTACGTGCACTTTACCTTTCGATACAATATACACTTTTAGCCCACCAACTGTAGTTTTTCCGCGTGTTGTAAACTTTGCGGAGGTCATGCTGGACAAGAAACACTTAACTCCACGGCGGATGGCAAAAGCTCTACTTTGTCTTGCACGAGCCAAGCGAAAGCACGCCCTTACGGCGTAGGCGGGACGAGTGACAGTGCGAGCAGCACGCCCTAGTCTAGAAGGAATCTTAAATCTTCCTATGTAGCGGTAATATACTCTTCTTCCTAATAGAGAGACAGTGGCGGGATTTCACTTTTAGTACTTCCTGTTTACCTTTCTCTTCAACGGAAGCTTGCTAAAATGCTCTCCATTTGTGGCGAGCAAAGCGAGACGCGAGAGAACGCGCAAGCGAGTGGCAAAGCCGCGAGGGGCGGACGAAAAGAGAACTTCTCCCTTTTCACGTGCCGCTAACGCGTGACTTCGCCAAATGGAGAGCTTGCTCGCAGGCTACTTCAACAAAAACGGTTTTAGTTGGTGCTTTTTTATAAACCAAACGTCTACTCAGACGAGGGTTTAAAGCAAAGAAATGCTCTTTCTGCTCTTTCTGGGTTAAATACGCCTTTATAGGAGCTAACTACTACATTGAACAGTTGGTTCCATCTTAGGGATGAAGCTATCGGTTTTGTGAATTTTATTTTTATACCACGTTAAAAACAAGTAAAACAAATACCTGGTATTCGCGGCCTTGGACGGGGTCGGAGTCCCGGTCGTGGTCTTATTCGTGGTCTGGGTCGAGAAGGACGACGCCCTGAAATCATGACAAACAAATGTCGCGATATTGACAGGAGTGTTTGTCATTTTAATGAATTAAGTTTTGAAATAGAAAAAGATGGTAAAGTTTTGTTGACTAATTAGGTTTTGTGTGCAATCGGACAACATTTAGGAGCTACAACAATCCTTTTGACCAACTCTAGAGACGAAGGACCAATTTCCTTCATTAACCCAGCAGTATGATGGCAAAATAGTATCAGTTTAAGGTGCCATGTTTTTCACTTAACCAGTAATTAATACAAAATCAGTTATGACACAAAAACAAACAAATACCACAATACTACTATTAAAATTAACTGCCTACTACAGAACCTTGCCAGCTGCCTTATGGCCAAACAGATGAACTATTTTAATAGACTGCTTACTAAATAAATGATAAATTACATAAGTCTAAGGGAAGATGACCTACCATTGGTACGTTGATACACTTTAATCGCTCCAAGTCTCCTAGGTTTACTGCGTCCATACATCACGAACTTTCTACGTAACCGAGTGACGTAACAATAACGGCCATATTGTAACGCAAATACCCGATATCGTCCGTATTTTGCTATTTTTTCACATCGCCTGCGAGCAAAGAGTCTGCTTTTAAACTTCTTGATCGGTCTTCCAAGAACTCTTCTGGGAGGTGGTCGATAGAGACCCTTAAAGTAGTATGACTTGCGCCCTAAGTGCAAATGAAATACCTCTGTCAGCTACAGATACACCAACGAATATCTAGGGGGATTTTTGAAAACGTTACCGCCAAATGTACCCTTTCCGTCCAACAGTTTTTTTGGCCAAAAACCCAAAGTAGCCACTATAAAAGTGCAACCATTGTTTTTTTCTCTTCTCCTCCTTTGCTTCTCCTGACTCTTTCTTTTTCTCCTTTCCTTTTCCTTCGTTACTGTGATTTTGGACCTTATCGGCTTTAAGAAACCTGCCTTTTCAGTCAAATGACTGAAAATTTCCTTAGGTTGGGTTTCAAAAAACCGGTTAGATACATATAGGCATTATTGACCAAGCGTGAGGTCAAGATAACTAAGTAACCATAGTTTCACAAGAAGGGTTGTTTTCAAGCAGTTGAGTTAAAGACCCTGCTTTAAAACACGTGACCCTTCCCCAGGCTCTGCAGGTGCAAGAAATAGGGAGCTTAAGCAAAGATGACTACGACTGAGGCGATCTGTTAAAAAGTTAATCCACGCTCTCATTCCTTACGGTTCAGTTTGTCAAATGTTGATGAATTTTTCTAGAGTTGAATTCTCACGAGGACCGCATCTAGGACGGTATCTGGGTTTTTGTCTTGTGTTCACGTCTTCTACAAACCGAGAAATTAGGAAGTGGCAGGTCGTAGTCGTTCAACGACGGCAGAGAACTTTACAAAAAGCGTGATACACATGCAAATTTGTCATTTTGCCAATCAAAACGTTCCCGTTCCCGTCGTCGTCGTCGTCATTGCTTAAGCTCTCTTATGGTATCACCAATAAACAGCGAATCATATCTTCAATCAGAAGATTTCTCATTCAGTACCTGGCTTTGGTCTGGGTCGTGGTCTGGGTCGAGGTCTGACCCGGGGTCTCGGCCTTGGTCTCGTTACTCGGCCGCTACCTGTAAAATAGGAAAACATATCATGCAGAAGTTATATATTAACCTTAAAACCAGGAAAGTGGTAAAAAAACCTAGTAATTCACCATTCTCTAATAGGCCACAATGTACCATATTTACCCCCCAAAGTTTGCATATCCATTGTCTTCGATTTCTCTTGGGACGACTGTAATACCAGGAGAAACTGGAAACAATGGTTATGCAAAATTTTGGGGGCTAAGTGCATTATGGTCTATGTGAAAATGGTGAATCGAAAACAAATATGGTGCTCTTCTTGTAGAGATCATTTAAAAATTTATGATATTTTAGGCAATGATACACTATTCAGACTGCGTTCACACGGCAGCGGACGAACTTTCGACCGGCTGAAATTTTCACCGCAGACTTTCTTTCGTTCACACGGAAGTGTTCACTATTTTCGCCCTATTCACACGGAACTTTGAACGGTTAGAGTTCTAAATTTTCGTATGGTTAAGGTGATTCCGTGTGAAACGCGCGAACGTTCAATCGGTCAAAAATTCGTCCGGTGTCTTGTGAACGTAGCCTTAAGGTGATGTTACACGAGAAGATTCGCAACGACGATTTTTAGCGCAACACAGCATTACAACATTGTTGCGAATGGTTGCAACATTGTTCCAACAGTGCTACGCTATGTTGCGCTCAAAATCGTCGTTGCGAATCGTCTCGTGTAACATCACCTTTAGGCCATCTAGTTTTGATGCAAATTACAGAACATTAATAGAACAAGAGGTGAACCATTAGCCAACCTCCAAGTCCTAATTTTGGGTGTCTGGCTATCCATATATCGACTTATTTCACAATACCACAGACGACGGGTCAAAATTACATCTATCTTCTACTCTATCTTCTAACATCTAACCTAAATTCAAGGAATTTTTACCTCTCACGATGAACACCTTCAGGGCTCCTGGCATTTTCGTTCGCGGTGAGCCGTACTTTGTAAATTTTCTAGGATTGGTTCGAGCGAGGAAGCATTGCCGACCAAACCTTAGAGCAAACGACCAGGCTCTACGCATGCGCGCTAGGCGTTGGCAGTTCTTTTTCGCATTCTTAATGCTTTTCAGGGTTATCACAGGTCTACCAAGGATTGTTTTCGATGGGGCTCTGTACCGTCCAAGGTAACTGTATTTTGCACCTAAAGAGAAAGCGTACGGTAAGGGAACTCTTTCGGGTGCGTCACCCGTTGTTCGTAGTAACTGTGCAACGTAAAAACTAAGTTAGGATAGATTTCCACTGTTGCCTCCTTTTTTGCGCGCGTAAATAGAATAGAGGCAATGTATGATAGGTCATGCGTAAACGTTATGTTTCCGCGAGTTACAATTTCTACTTTGACGCGCAACCTGTCAGACATTTCTTCTATTATATTTACGCAAGTAAAAATTACGCGACAGTGAAAATCCACCCTAAAAGGCAGCTAAATGCAATATATCACCGAAAATACGGTACAATTAAGGAAATCGTTTACTCCTCCTTTTTTAAATACGCCATAAAACGTAAGACCTTCAGATCAATCAGCAGATAGTCGGCGTTATCGACAAGGTTTTGCCAGACGGGAGCGGGCTTTAATACTAAAGAGCCTCCACGCGAGGAAATGCTTGTGATCGGTGACGTGTCCAAAGTTCTCCAACCCATTCTAATCGCGGCTTTGCCACTGTTGTTCGCAGCTCCTCCGTGTAAATTAAGACAAAAAGCACTTGTGATTTAAGCAAAGCAATCGTGGGCGAAATTTCACAGAAATATGAAACTACTTTTTACTATTCGTGTTTTGGTCTCTTGCGAAAAGGTTTGCAAAGCAAGCTCAAACAATAGTATTACCTGGTGGCGGCCTTGGCTTCCCTGTGGGCCGTCTGCCTAAAATAACACGATGTAAATGTTAGTAACCATCAAATTCCAAATACCAAGGTGCTTTGGTACGTTTGCTAAGGTGAATGACGAGTAACGCAACCACGAAGACGTAAGATTTTGCCAGAATGTGAAAGTCTTGACCAACATCAATTTTCTCCTAACAACATCAGCAGATCATCGAGAGTAAAGGTAATGAGAATTACTAAATTTATAACCAAAGGGAGAACGCTTTGATCTTAAACCACATTCTCTCAACTGTTCTTAAAAGAAATGTATGGAGATCAGTTTGGAGAATTTGTATGTAAATCTTGGGGCTTAAAGGGTAAAGGCAAGTGTTACTGATTAAACTGAGTGCCACTGGATTAGTCGAGTAGATGGCAATCAATCATTTCGACGAACAATAATGAACGCTATCTATCCATAATACTACCACAAAAAAATGACAACAGTACAGCAGACGATTATAGTGTTCTTTGTCTGTAAGTCTCTGACTGATAAGAACAGAAACCTCGATGCTTTAATTCATTATCCGACGCTTCTACCCAGCGAAAAGAAACCTCTCGATCTTCCAAGAAATCGCAGAGAAAGAAAAGTGAACTTCCCTTCCTTGTTTTAATCTTTATAGAAAAACTGCACCCCTGTCTTTTACCCCAAAACACATCGTGAACAATCCTTGTTTGGTAGAAGTGGAGTTTTCAAGCCCTTAGAAAGAACGACTGCACCACTCAGATATAATCCGTAGGAAAAGAAGTTTGGTATAAGGAGACGACACCAATCCGTTGAAATTTCCATGAAGTTCCTTGATGCACGCTAAGGAATAAGATAAGACGATAACAACCGGTTTCGCTACTTGTCGAATTTGCTAAGTCCTAGTTCGCAACAAATTCGCTACATTTTACTTTCTGTAAACTACTGGAAATATTCCCTTCATCGCTGTAGGAAAAAAACATTTTAATACATTTCTCTTTCTTCTAAGCTTGCCCCTTCAAGGGTGCAAGTTTTGGATTTTGCTAATAGGCAGCGAGACGAATATGTACGTAGCGAACTCGAAAGTGGAGATTTTGACAAGTAGCGAAACCGTAGTAAAGCGATAAGACACAGTCCCTCACAAACCTGCTTTAGGTCTTGGTCTTGGTAATGGAAAAAAAGGCCGTGGTCTGGGACGAGGACGAAGTCGTGGCCGGGGCCTGGGTCGAGGTGGTATTCTTGGTGGAGGACGACCTGTTGAATAAACGACACACAGTTTAGTTCTGAACCGTGGGTAATCTAAGCCTAAATTCTACCTAAGGACGTACTCAGTCCAAGGCTACTAGCCTCCCTGTACTCCTTTGTTTTCACTGCCAAATAATACGTCATATGACAATTGTAAACTATACACCCTGCGGAAGCTGTTGCAGCAGCTAGTGTCAATATTATCTATAATACGAGTTGCAAAAAGGATTTTAACGAAGAGAAAGCAATTCTCCATGATCTATTTAACAATTGCTCCTCGAGCCCGAATGGGCTACTCACTCAGAGGCTACGAGGGGGAGAGGAATAATTGTTTTAGTAAAATCCAACTAGTTGGTAAAAAATATCGAGACACAAAACAACTTTAGCTAGCAAAACGCCATTCAGCCGCCATTGTTTTGGTTTTCAAAGCCGGCGCTTTTCACTACTAGTGGGCTATAACATTATAGCCTAGTAGTAGCTCAACCAATCAGAACGCAGCATCACTAATAGACCACTAGTTGGATTTTACTAAACTCTCGTAGACCATTGCTTTCGGCCAATCAGCACGCGGGAAATCACTCATTGGCTGTTAAATGTAAAATGGTTGGCTAGTGGAACAGAATTGACTTCTTGTAGGCAGGGCAGAATAAGCAAGTTAAGTTTAACTAAAAAGATAAATTGGACCGTAACTGGAAAAAGCTTTATTTTATCCTGATTTAAAAAGAGGACCAAACCGACCTAACCAAATGAACAGCATAACGCTGTCACGGCTGCTTTCACATATTTTTGAGAAAAACTGATTTCTTTCGAATTTTCCTCTGGTGATGGCGTGACGTTTCTAATTCATTGACTTTCACAAACCTAACATCACCTCGAACATATATGGCCCCAATCTGACAGTGGAATTGGCTCCGAGGATTAAGCTGCGATCAAGCACTAAGTAAGCAAGTGCAGCCTAGCAGTAAGTCAACGTATGGGTAAAGCTACTGTCCAGGTGTACCCCCCAAGGGACTAATGAAACTGTTCGAAATACCGTGGTGCAATCAAAGGTAAAGGTAAAGGTAAAGCAACCACTTTACGTCGATAACTCGTGAAAGTAATAACTGATGAACTTGAGGTCGACGGTGCGCTCATTTTACCCCATCTCTCTCCATCGATGCTCCGTTTTAAGGGTATCTAAAGCTAGTCAAAGCTACACAGAAAGGAGAGAATTTGAAACAAGGATATGTCACCGCGGATCGAACTCGGGACCTCGCGCACTGAAGGACGCGCACTAACCAACTGTGCCACCTTGCTGCAATTAAAACTTTCCCTATTCTTACAAAGTCTAATAAATAAGCCATTTCCGAGTTCCAAAAACTCTCACTTTCAAGTCGAGGCTAAGTCAAAATCTTTCTTGTGTTTCAGTGTATGAGAATAACAAATCATTTTCGAATCAATGGCTTCGCACTTAGCCTCGCTTTGAAACAGAGCCTTCAGGCAACTCGGAAATGGCCTATTACATTGCAGCGTTTTTCGTTTATTTTCTCATACTAACCTTTCGGCTTGACGTAAACCTTGATACTTTTTCCAGGTCTCTTTGATCTTGACCGACCGTAGATCATAAGCTTTCGAGGTGAAGAGCGTGATACGAAGCACAGGCGACCACGGAAGATGACAAATACCCGATAACGACCTTGTCGTGCAGCACGCTGACAAATACGTTTGGTATATCTACGGTTTTTGATTCTAATCTTTCGGCCAAGATATCTCCTGGGTGGAATTCTGTACTTTCCAACAAATCTGTACGGACGCTTTCCTCCTAAAACGAGAAAGAAGGAGTAAGGATACTTGGTTTAATTGTCGAATAAATCTGCGTTTAAGCCTTCAGTTATAGTTAGAAACCCTTCGTCTTGACTAAATAGATAATTGTTTTGCAGTTGGTTATGGTAAAGTCTCGGGTATTCATTCTTCCCTTCAAACTTCAGGTTGACTTCTTTTATTTACGCCATTCACAAATTGCCAGATTGCTAAGTATGCTCCAAGATTGTGGCAGTCATATACGACTTTACAGCTAATTTGTTGTAATGGTAATTGAACTGATGGGACTGCAATTTGGTCTGAAATCATACGCGTAATTTCAAAATTGAACGAGCCCGCAGCACGAATTCGATTTGAAATCACAAGTATGATTTCAGACCAAAACCAGCTGCACGATATGAAGGTCAATTACCCCTTTATTACATCCATTTTACCTGCAATGTGATTTGTTACTTTAAACAAGATTTGAAATCTGTTTGGTTGTGCTGTTTTAGTGTTCGTTTTCCATTGACTGGGAAAAAGATGCAATTAAGAGAAAAAAATGGTGCGATTTTGGAATAGATCACACTGCTGAGGACCAATCAGATTGCACGGATCGCCAGTGATTTCAAAGTGGATGTAATAAAGAAAGAAATCTCATTGTTTTTGAGTGCTCTTTGGAAGCTGAAATTTTAGCGAGTAACTTATCTTTGGATTAACATTTTGGTGGCCAAACGAAGAAATGAAACATTTTCGAATGAAAATCTCCTTTCAAGGGGAAAATCCGAATTAAAATGTCGCTCATTTGTTAAAATGTATACGCACCTGGTCGCGGTAGAACTTGGGGTCGAGGAACAGGACGTCGAACTGAGAGAGGAAATAAATGAGAGAGAGAGAAAAAAGAAATATCAAGAAGTTGCCTGGCATTGGTATATATAAACTCGACAGGCGCTGGGAAAGAATCGCATTTCCTAACGTCACTCTACATCTCATCGTTGTTCAGGACAGAAAAGTAATATTTTTATCCACAGAGGTATTGCTTACGGTCGTGCGTCAAGAAATATGGCACTATATAAAAACCTAACGTCGTCATGTTGTGTTAAACACAAATCTTTATACAATTAGAATCATTGTAGGTCTAAGATGGTTCTCTGCTCCAGAGTGGTCTCCTTTACAGGACAAATAATTTTATATGGGAGTCCCCCCTGGATCAATTGAGGTTTCTGGGTAACCGTCCACCTACCCCTCCCCTAAGTCAACATTAACACTTACCTCTCACTTAGGGCAAAATTGTTACTTAGGGGAGGGGTAGGTGGTCAGTTACCCAGAAGCCTCAATTGATCCATATTCGTTGGGGAGGATTATGTGACGAGCTAAAAGAACACCCTGTTCGGAGGATACATGGTCTGCTAGGCAGGCGTTTGAAGCATAAGGGAAAATGGTGAAGTTATGCGTGCGTGCGGGGTGCGTTTCTCGCGCGCCTTAACGTCCCTAACCACAGGGAAAGGTACTGACTAACCTTTACAAGCTTTTTGTTTCACCGCTCGCACGATACTGTTTATGGTTTGGAACCTTGAGGTGAAAACACATTTCCTTGTAGAAGCCATTTGCTGCAGCTGTGTCACGCTGTATGCTTTACCCATACCAACTGTTATAATCCTCACCCCAGCACGCCTCAGGCGCCGCGAAGCAACTACAACCGAGTCACGTGATTTAGCAGCAGTGATCACGATGGCAACTTTTTGTCTTGTAGAGCGAGAGAACAGCCTAACCGCCGCATACTTCAACGCTTTTCCCACTTTAGCTGTACCGCTCATGAATGGTATCCGCCCCATCACATTTAACAACGTTGCTTTGTTTGTGAAGCGGTTAAAGTCAAACAGCTTCCTGGGTTTGCTGCTGAACTCTACCATGCCGAATCGGGTAGCTGTTGTGGACACAGAGAACGACGCCACGATTTGCTTCAAAAAGTTGCGAAGCCTAAGGAAATTTTTGCCGCCAACCTTTGCCGAGGTATCCACAATCAAACCAATGTCTAGAGCACGGGAACAAACTGAAAACAAGATTAAGATAGTGCGTACGGTTTAAACAATACCGCGGAAACTTAAAGATTCAAGCCATGACGGCTCCAGTAACTCGTTTTAAATTTAAGTTCCTTTAGCTTCTTCTTAGTTGAAGGACACGGATTTCAAAGAATAGGTAACAACGCTTATAAAAGGACGTTACTCATGCTGAAGACAAAATTAGAACTCAAAAACAAGATATCGTTTAAAAGTTCGAAAGGTTTACCTACCCTTGCCATGAGGCTTTGGCTTCTGGAATCCTGGTGGCATTATAACTGAAAACAACAAATTAAAGACATCATTAGCTTTGGCACAAAAATGGCAAACGGGGATGGTACGAACTGGACTCGTAGGTCCCACTCAGGGCGGATAAAGGTTGGGCGGTGAAACGAGCGCTCCGCTCTTCATTTAATGTGTGATGCGGAGTAGGACTGGCACGAGCGCTCTTTCCGCGCTTCCGGTGCGCTTGAAGGCCGGCGAAATTTTCCTCTTTGCAAACCGGAAATCCCATTTTCTTTCTGTAATTTCAGGTTACAATGTTAAATAGATAAATTCGTTTCATAACAATACCAATAAACAGTTTCATATGTTTGTGTCTGTACGTCTATAAGTCAAACTTGTTGGTCGTATAATGCCAAAATTTGAGTTTAATTTGAAAGTGTTGAATACCTCCTCCTTCCACTAAATATCACCTAATCGTCTTTCGCCGTTTCGTTTGCAAAAGCTTAACACTTCTTAACCTCAATTTTTACATATGCTAAAGGGGGATACATTTTATATAACATAAGAAAAAATTAGATTGATATATATGGATATAGTGGCGTTGTACTTCTTCAAACTTTGCTTCTCGAGTGCAACGCTCCATGGCGATTCGCGCAATGCGTTGCAAATCCGGCAACCGCATGTAAACAAAATTTATTGAGGTTAGTTTTAAGGTTTTTTCTCCGTTTTTCTCTCTAAAACAAAGCAAGGTAAACAATAAAAACTGAGGGGAAACTAATTTTGAAGTTTCGAAGAAACAGAAAGACGTATGAGATGTTTTTTTCAAAATTAAAAAGAAGGATGATGGTGATTGAAATTAGCATAATTTCACCTTGCACGAGCTGCACGAGCTGCACGCATTTATAAAATACACGTCATCTAGTCAGTGAAACACGATCTGCTGTCTTTTAGTTTTGCCATGGATGAGATTTTCCTTCGTGTTTTAGACAGTACTTAGTTGTTTTTGTTTTGGAATAACATCGACATTGGCGAGTAGCAGAACGAAAATATAATTCAGTGGTAGAGTCATGGAATTAATAAAAGAAACCATTTGAAAGAGATGTTTGTCTACTCCAACTAAACTTCCCGCAAAAAATAGCAACATTTGCCTCTCGGAGACAGCGTACCAGCACAAAGAAAAGAGGAAGAAGTGCAAGAAAACAAATCAAGCCGCCATAATTCAATGACAGCGGCAGTGTGTAATGTACAAACCATATCGCAAGCCCTGACCGAAGTCGAAAACAGGCGACATTTCTAAGCAGAGCACCAGTCCACTGCATCACACCTTTTTGCTCGGACGCGCTCGTTTCACCGCCCAACCTTTATCTGCCCTGGTCCCACTACCACAACGCATGACAGACAAACATTAGGGGTGGTCTGTCACACATTGGAATTATCTTTGGCACAGACCTGGCCTATGAGGAAGAGAGGAATGGGACAAATAGGTCCCAAATGAGGTACCCTAAGGTACCCTCCCTACCCATCCCCCCAACTCGTGACAGATAGACACCAGGGGTGGTTTGTAGCCTGCGTAGCAAGCGTTTTCAGTGCGAGTTGATTGAGAAAGTTGAAACGAGAGCAAAAAAAGGGAAGAATGGTGAGGGGGAGTACAGAAAAGGAAACATTCCCTCCCCCTTCTTCCCCTATTTCAGCAATTTTCTAAACAAACTCGAGCGAAAACGCCTGCTACGCAGGCAAAGCGATCTGTCACACCGATTGTTAAGTTGTTTCTTTTACGTTCTACAAGACGCAAATCAATTAACTGTTTTGAGACGGGGCCTGTGAGGGTTTTCTTCCTTATCCAAGAAGACTAGAATGTTTAACCCTTTGCAGATGTGAAACAAAGGCAGCACATTCTCCTCGCTTATTTCAAGACCCCGAGTGTTAACGCAGCAGTACATAGATCGAGGTGAGTCCCTGCGGGTGTTTCCTGTGAGCCTGTCACTTTCAATGGAAAGTAATTTCATAGACATCAAAGCCTTCGTCTAGTTTATCCACCGTAAACGAATATTTGTCCTCCACGTTCGGGGTTGGGCTGAAGGCTGATAACCCTCTCACGTAAAACCCTGTTATTATGGAAACCAGAAGCAGAGAAAATTCACTTTATCAAGGAAACACTATGGTCGGTCCTCACAACTGGTGTGACTCCATGATGCGCGGGGGAAAAGCCAACAGGACGTCACTGACCTGAATAAGAGGAAGACAAAAATCCACCTGGAGGCGAACGGTTGAAAAGAAAAGAACAGAAGCAGGATGGCCATCGTGGGAGGAAGTGAAGACCGTTGCAGTTACCCGAGATAAGTGGAGGGACTCTGTTTAGGCCTTATGTGCCACGAGGCACGAAGAGGACAGGTGTGGTGAAACAATATTTAAAATCTGTACAAGACTTTGGATAACTAGCCACCTACCCCTCCCCTTATCCATCATTAACAACAACTTCTCACTTAGGGAAAATGTTGGGTATCGGGAGGGAGGGGTAGGTTTGCAGCTTTCCACAATCTTGTTCTGATCCTTAAATACTCACCTCCTGGTGGAGGCTTCACAAAAGGTTTGAGTCCTGTTAAAAAAGGGTCCTGATTAGCAGTAAATAAACCGCACGTCCTTTAGTTGTAATCAAAATCATGTGCCGAACCAAAGGAGAATGAGCATTCTCTCTTGGCAGAGCGCACATAAGCCGCGGTTATATCAGTTTGCCTTGTAGGAAAAGACCTTAAAGATGAAGGCGAGTATAGAGAAAGCAAAAGTCACGGGATTTTTCTCCACCGCTGGTGGCTTTTTCAAGATCTTAGCCTGCGTAGCAGGCGCTTAGAAGTAGTGGGCACAAGAAAAAACGGGCGCTCGAGAAGGAGACAACCCCTTGCGTGTCTCCCTCGCGCGCGCCCGTTCTCTCTTTCGCCCTCTACTTCCAAGCGCCTGCTACGCAGGCTATCAAGATCTAAAATTAAAGGCAACGCTGATTGGACAGCTATAAATCGGTAATTTATTTGCCCAGTATTTCGGTAAGGCCGCAAAACTGACCTTCATCAAGGGCTAGAAACATCATCAACATCACCCGCCAGTAATATATAAATCAGAATAGATTGTATAAATCAGTGAATTTGGCTCTTACCCCTGCAAGCTGCAATTTGAACTGGCTGAGCAATGGAAAGTAGTGTTCTAAAGCTGGATGTAAATACTGCACCGCGTCGTTTTCCCACCATTTGCCGAAGCTGTGTAACGCTTACAGCTTTTCCAACACCAATACTGATTATCTGCAATCCTCCACGGCGCAAAATGGCAGAAGGGATAGCAACATTGTCGATGGACTTTCCATGTGTTATTACAAAAAGGACTCTCTTTCGTCTTCTTGACCGGTTCTTGAACAACGCTCTTTTAACATATTTAAGGGCAGCGCCTGTTCGAGGCCCACCTCTGAAGAATGGAGCGCTGCTAATGGCTCTCAACAAACTTCTTCGTCTTCCACTATAGCTATAACACCAATTAAAGACTTAAGTTTAGTTATGACATTCCTATAGTAAATTTTTATTCCACTCGCAGGAAAAATGGATTGTTTAGAAACGTAAAAACCTTCTTGAGGGCAAAAGAGGAGCCGGATAAATCCTCTGAACGCCCTGTAACAATTGGCTAAGAGGTGTGATATGTCTCAAAAAAGTTGTTTGTAGCAGATGGAAATCCCAAAAAATCTTTGTTTCCGAATAACATTTTCAAGGTTAACTTTGGCAGGAGCCGACTAAAACGAGGGAGTCTTCTCCATCAGGAACCGCGGGTTTCTAAACGTAACACATGCAGTAACCTGTCTGGAACTCAAAAATCAATTATCTTGGGGAATAACTGTTAAACAACCAAGCAACCGTTTTTTTTTTCACTGACGCACAAAAACATGGACAAAGCTTGACGTAGAAAGCCGTCCTCTACTAAGGTTTGTCAGTATTCCCCTGTGTGTCCGAGACGAAACTAGTAAAACATGATAAAACCCGTTAGTAATTATTTATTGTATATAACTGGATACCTGTAAAATCCAAAGACTTTTGTAGCCTTTCTGGAGTAAGAGACTAGGCCGATCTTTGCTCGCGGGAAAGACACAACAAGTTTCTTTATCAAGTGTAGAGTACGCTGGAAATTACTAGAACTTATTCTCCCGCTCTCTAATAAGAAACCGATGTCGATTCTCTTTCGGCAAGCTGGAAAAAAAGGGAGACAAAAAAGTGGATTTGTCACTTTACACCCGTATTTTTTAAGAACAACTCCTTTTGATGGACACCGCTAAACAAGCACTGACTAAGGGTTTGTCTGCACCATAACGGATAGCTCTTGGGCAAACGAAAAACCATATCGGATAAGGCTTCTGTTCGCACATGCGAACGATGATATCGGGTAGGTTTCTGTGCCACTCTTAGTGGCAGTGTGAATGGTTGCAGGGGTGGATCCAGGATTTTTTTTAATGAGGGGTGGCTGATACCAATCGGCCAACAAACTATACGGTAATCTATTTTAAGTTGTCCTACGTTTGCTAAAAAACATGGCGATTTAGGAAGAGCAAAGGATGGTTGGGTTCACAAGGATTTTGGAACCCACGTATTTCACGTTTTTTCGTTTGTTTATCCAAGAATTATATTCGTTTAGTGTACTGTTCTAAGGAAGGGGGGGGGGGGGAGGGGGGGTTGGCTAGCCACCCAATCCACCCCCTCCGGATCCGCCCCTTGGTTGTTCATACCAGGCCGGAGTATTTTTCAGGTCGACAAGATAAGCTATCCGGTACAGTTCAGACCTACATGGTTTTGGTGCAAAACATGCGGCCCTCTGTTGGTGTTCCCAAC